>NC_062520.1:4568186-4598186 GCF_022655615.1 Tachysurus fulvidraco | reverse complement strand
TAAGAAAATATTACATTAGTATCATGAATTAGATTATTAAAGAGAATATGCAAGTTTAAAAAAAGTGCGTTTTGAGATATGATTTACATCCTGCACGCGCTCTACACGTGCTGGTCACGCGCTCTACACGTGCTGGTCACGCGCTCTACACGTGCTGGTCACGCGCTCTACACGTGCTGGTCACGCGCTCTACACGTGCTGGTCACGCGCTCTACACGTGCTGGTCACGCGCTCTACACGTGCAGGTCACGCGCGCTCTACACGTGCAGGTCACGCGCGCTCTACACGTGCAGGTCACGCGCGCTCTACACGTGCAGGTCTCGCGCGCTCTACACGTGCAGGTCTCGCGCGCTCTACACGTGCAGGTCTCGCGCGCTCTACACGTGCAGGTCTCGCGCGCTCTACACGTGCAGGTCACGCGCTCTAACTAATCTGTACACATTAGAACAAGCACATTAATAAAATCCTGTAATTTGCAGCTACACTTTTGTCAGAGTTGCTGTTATAGTAAATAAATCCGTACCTTATAAATAATAATAGTTTTCAGTCTGCTTCATGGATTTATTTCTCTGTATACTGCGTGTCCACTGTGTAGAATACACCAGTGATGGACGGGAAGAGACACAGCAGCGCCTCGGCCGTGGCCAGCCCTATGACGTGTGGAAAAGCAGAGCATAGAAAGAGCTCGCTTTGTTCACCGCTGATGGCTAGAAGACGAGAGCTCCTGCATTCGCCGATCGCCCCGTCACGAGGCCTCGGTACGCGTCTCCTTAATGTTACCATCATCTTCAGTAGCACTTTCATCAGTTTATCAAAACACTGACACTTTTCTTGCGTGATGTCTTTTAGGTGTGTTTAGTCCCAGCTTATTGGCCAAAAGTCTGACGCCGAGGCTGATGAAATCCAGGAAGAGGTTCGAGTCCTTAAGTGTCGGCAGCGCTCAGTCATGCCGGCTGCCGTCCAGCGACTCGGAGAGCTGCATCAGCCCGCTGTGGGAGGACGAGCAGGTAACATGGATTTTATAATTATACGTCTGTATTACACGCTGATGATAACGAGGACGCACTACAAAGGCAATAAGCTTATGGAAAAATTTAGCTTAAATTTAATGATATTTATACTGAACATTTTTCCTTTTTATTCTATTTCCTTTTCCATGTTAATAATTAAATCTCCTAGTCTCGGAAATTCCTGGTCACTCTGTAAAACAGAAAAAATAAGAAAATCTATTTAATTAAATTTTAAATCAAATCTATTTCTCTGTTTTTATGTTAATAATTTAATTTTGTTCTCTTTAAATATATAAATGAACTGAAGAAAAGTGTAGAAGAAAATAAACTGAAATGTGTATATTTAAGTCTGTCTGTCTCTGTCTGTCTGTCTGTCTGTCTGTCTATTTGTCTGTCTGTCTGTCTGTCTGTCTGTCTATTTGTCTGTCTGTCTGTCTGTCTGTCTATTTATCTGTCTCTGTCTGTCTGTCTCTGTCTGTCTGTCTCTGTCTGTCTGTCTATTTATCTGTCTGTCTCTGTCTGTCTATTTATCTGTCTGTCTGTCTGTCTGTCTGTCTATTTGTCTGTCTGTCTGTCTGTCTATTTGTCTGTCTGTCTGTCTGTCTATTTATCTGTCTCTGTCTGTCTGTCTCTGTCTGTCTGTCTTTATCTGTCTGTCTCTGTCTGTCTGTCTATTTATCTGTCTGTCTGTCTGTCTCCGTCTGTCTGTCTCTGTCCGTCTGTCTATTTATCTGTCTGTCTGTCTCTGTCTGTCTGTCTCTGTCTGTCTGTCTGTCTATTTATCTGTCTGTCTGTCTGTGTCTGTCTGTATCTGTCTGTCTATCTATCTATCTATCTATCTATCTATCTATCTATATCTATCTATCTATCTATCTATCTATCTATCTATCTATCTATCTATCTATCTATCTATCTATCTATCTATCTATCTATCTATCTATCTATCTATCTATCTATCTATGTCTATCTGTCTGTCTGTCTGTCTGTCTGTCTATCTATCTATCTCTGTCTGTCTGTCTATCTATCTATCTATCTATCTATCTATCTATCTATCTCTGTCTGTCTGTCTGTCTGTCTGTCTGTCTATCTGTCTATCTATCTCTGTCTATCTGTCTATCTATCTCTGTCTATCTGTCTATCTATCTATCTATCTATCTATCTATCTATCTATCTATCTATCTATCTATCTATCTATCTATCTATCTATCTATCTCTATCTATGTCTGTCTGTCTGTCTGTCTGTCTGTCTCTGTATGTGTGTGTATACATATATATATTTTTGTAAATTTCATGTTACCTTTTTTTATACCTGGTACAAAATAATGTGTATAAAAAATGAAAATGATAAAATGTAAATAAATGTATACATTTTCCCTATTTTATAAAGGTCTATCTATATAATTATATTTCTTCATTTTCCTTCGTTTTTACATTTTAAGTTTCTTTTAAAAATGTAACTGAACTCAATACATTAATTACTGTTTATTTTGGGCAAGATTTTAAACCTTTACGTTATCATACACACCGATGATAAAAATGTCTTCAAAGGGCTGATGACATTTGAGATCACAAATAAGAAGAAAAATCTTTCTGCATTTTTCAGAATGAAAACCTCCCGCCTCTGAGCGTAAAAGACAGAGTTAGCCGCAGACTCCCTGTGCCTGCTGCGGCGGACGTCCCTCGGTCTCCGATTCACAACCCGTCTGTAAACAGATGGCGCTCAGCCCAACTGGATTGTAGGAACGTGAAGCCGGAAAATTTAGCAGGAAGAAGACTCCCTTTCACTGACTCCGAGCTCTGTGTCACGCCGGGAAAGACTCCGCTCAAACCATCATCTGAGAAAAGCTTCCTCAGTGTTTGGAAGTCTATAGATGAAGGATCTGCTCAAAAACCTGGCTCAGCTTTCAAACGAGGTTTTACCGAGGTGGACATCAGCCCCGACCAAGCTGAGATCCAAGCAAAGAAGAACAACTCTGAGTACAAGCGGTGTTTTCCCATTCCGGAAAACGACTCCAGACTCCACACGGGTCTGACCGGGATTTTCTCTGCTGTCGGTTTAGGGAATGGTGGAGGAATCCCTAACCAGTCCAGTCCTTCAAAAGTGACCAAAAATCTTTTGTGTGAGCTGGAAGAACCGTGCGAGAACATACCCATCTCCGGCCTCACTTCCTCTCCCAGAGAGACGAGACGAAGCCCGAGTTTGGACTCCGATAGCTCGGTTCATGAAATGTCCGTGATCGCGAACACACCTTCTCCACCTGGAGAAAAAGAAGCTCTGGTCTCCTCATTCGAGGATGAAACAGAAACCTCTGATGCACCGCCTGTATCGATCTCGCAGAAGTGTAACGAGGAAGGCCATCATCATCATCATCTCCACATTGCCTCAAGCAGTCTGCTCAAATCGCCTCCGTTCCTCAAGCCTAAGAACGTGGTGGCCTTCAGAAGCTACTGCAGCTCCATTAACCGCTCCAACCAGTCCTATGGCTCGCGCCTCAGCTTGGCCTCGATGGACGGCATGGACATGTCGACGTCGACCTCGTTTCAGACTGCACCCATGGCCATCACGCCGGTGCAGAAGAAGAGACCCAGCCTCAACAGCTCGCTTTACCAGGTACACACCAGTGTAATGACCACATCCGTTCCAGTTGGTTATCGTTTCCATGGTAACAATAAATTGGCAAAAAAACATAGACCAAAATACTTCAGTAAGTTGCCCAACTTCTGAACAGAGGAGGCTTTGTGTTGTTAATACGATAATAATAACAAGTTTCGTGTGTTAAAAGAAAGACAAAAAAAATAAATAAAACTAATTGTCATTGTAACGTAAGTAAGAACAGGAAACACTCGGACAATTGTTCCGTCTCTTGGACAATTTGACCTCTATATTAGCATCTGACTGTCACGTTGAGTTTTAGGAAGCTGCTTAACCACACATGGCTTTTTGATTTTTCATTTAACCTCCTAGACGCCTCAGCCGACGCCCATGTCTCATACCCCGTATCGAACGCCCAAGAGCGTCCGCAGAGGCCCGGAACCAGCGGAGTACGGACAGATCCTCGGAACCCCCGACTACCTCGCTCCAGAGCTTTTAGTAGGGAAACATCACGGTAAGAGGAAACACTAAGTTGTAGTTGTACTGCTCCCACACCAACACTGATTTTTTACACTATGGCTTGAGATCCACACACTGGGTTTGGGTTATCAATCAGACCACTTTCAGACGTGTTTAGAAGGTTTGATGGTCTTAAAGGTGCGGTGCACGATGTCTGAAAGCCAATGTTGACATTTGAAATCCCCAAAACGAACACGCCCCTAACCCAAATGGGTGTCACTACTGTTTTGATAGCTCCGCCCCCACACATACAAACGTAACACCGGCAACTATTATGGCGGAATCTGTTGGGGCAGCTGGCCGAGGGGATGTTTCTATCAGTAAATGAACACAATGAGTAATACTATGGTAATACAGATGTGTTTTTGTAGTACTGTGTGTTGTACCAGGGGGCACGGTGGCTTAGTGGTTAGCACGTTCACCTCACACCTCCAGGGTTGGGGGTTCGATTCCCGCCTCCGCCTTGTGTGTGTGGAGTTTACATGTTCTCCCCGTGCCTCGGGGGTTTCCTCCGGGTACTCCGGTTTCCTTCCCCGGTCCAAAGACATGCATGGTAGGTTGACTGGCATCTCTGGAAAATTGTCCGTAGTGTGTGTGTGAATGAGAGTGTGTGTGTGCCCTGTGATGGGTTGGCACTCCATCCAGGGTGTATCCTGCCTCGATGCCCGATGACACCTGAGATAAGCACAGGCTCCCCGTGACCCGAGAAGTTCGGATAAGCGGTAGAAAATGAGTGAGCGAGAGTGTGTGTTGTACCGTGAAAGGTTTATCTCCGTTTCACTCAGAAGACGTTCAGTTCTCTCCAGCGCTGGAAAGCTGATCCTATAACACGGTTCCTGCTTCTCGCCTTAGCTTTTCCTTTTTATCCGCCACGTCAATGTTTCAGTCGCTTTCGGCTAATGTCAGACATGCGCACTGAACACTCTCTCCGCCGTATATTGGTAAGACACGCCCCTTTCTGTTCATTGGCTACACGTTTGTTTTGTTTGTCGGCCCGACTCGGTTTTCTGAAGCATTTCTCAAACAACGTGCACCCCACCTTTAAATATGCATAAACATTTGGATCATTTGGACACTGAGCAGCACAGACTAGCCTAAGAGCCGGAAGCTACAATGAACATTAAAAACGGATTCCAAGTGGAGGAAAAAAAAAAATAATAAACACTGTCTGTCTCACACTCAGGCTTGTTGTCACCGCTTCCTATTTGCATACGGTTCAGTATTTTTGCATGACTCGTTCCACATTGTTTTCACCAACGGTCTCTCCGTTGCTTTGACTTGTTTCTGGTGTGAAGGCACGGAGTACGAACCGACTGTCATAGAATATGCAACTGTTGACCACTTTATTAGGAACACCTGTGTACTCCCGAGATTACAGTCTGCTGCGACATGATCGGCCGAGTAGATGTACATTGTGTACAGGTGTTCCTTTTAAACTGGCAGGGGAGTGTAATTGCTTTATTATATACTGTAGATGAATGTCTGATGCTGTGCACACAGAGCAGCTTCCTCATTGCCCTTTGTGTTTTAGTTGCAGGATCAGTTGCCTACGGTGAGTATGATGATGTCGTTTGGTGCTGATGCATGAGCAGGAAAATTTTCCATAAAGGAATACTTCATCCAAACACACACACACACACACACGGCTAATAATGTCTGAACGTTTATAGCCCTATTCGGACAGGATTAGTTTTACGTGGGGGTAAAGTAATTATTACCAGAGCTTCTCGGTGATTTTTGTCCCGTCTGAATGTGTCATCTCGGTAATCATTACGGACAATGTCAATAAAGATTACGGCGACTTTTACCTTCTGTAAAAAGGTCCGGAAAAATTACCTCAGGTAATACTGATCCCGTCCGAATCGACCCGCTGTAAATATGTACGGTAAAATTCCGTCATTTCCTGTTTAAAAGTAGTTTTTGGCGCATTTTGCAAGCATGGAGGCACTTGAAACAGGAAGCAACGTCATACGCACATGACGACAAGGAGGTTACTGTGGTGCATAAAGCGAGTAACCCCTCCCACTTCTGCTAGTTTTACTGAGATGTCTTGTCCCGTGCGAATTGGCCAATTAATATTACAGACGTCCTGAGGTAAAATTGCAGTACTTCACGTCCCCACGTAAAACTAGTCCCGTCAGAATAGGGCTTATGAGAGCCACGATATATAACAATGTATTACTAGCCAGAAAACACTGGTTGAAGTATCCTTTATGACCTTTGCCAAGGGAAACTGACTTCCTGCTTCCATGATTCGCCGCGCACGACACTTTCGGCTTCAGCGATGCTCTGCGTCCTTGGGAATAACGGGAGATTTAGTCAGTAAGCTGTGTAACAGATGCTTCCCAGTCAGCCCTGTCACTTCTGCTGTAAATAAAAAAAAAAAAAAACTAACTCTGTGGTTTGGGGCCTGGTTATGGTGTGTTAAGTCTCATTCATGATAATGTGGTGTTAGCAAAACATCACCAATTTATTTCTATTTTTAATTCAATTCTCTGAGGAACGCTTGATCATCGCAGACTTGTTTGTCAAGTTCAGAAGAAGGACCATAATGGAGATGGGTATACAGCCCAAACCGGATAATCTCTATATTATTAATACATGTGTCGTGTGACACAAGAGTGCCAGAAAGAATGAAAGGAAAGGTGTAGAAGACAGTAGTGAGAGCAGATCTATGGGTTAGAGACTGTAGCAGTGAGGAAAAGACATGAGGTAGCAGAGATGAGGATGTTGAGGTTCTCTTTAGGAGTGACAAGGATGGACAGGATTAGGGACGAGCACATCAGAAGGTTGGCTGTTTTGGGGACAAGGACAGAGAGGATATGGATTGAGATGGTTTGGACATGTACAGAGGAGGGAGACGGTTATATTGGTAGAAAGATGTTGGAGATGGAGCTGCAGGTAAGAGGTCACGAGGAAGGACAAAGAGGAGATATATGGATGTGTTAAATTAGGACATGAAGGTAACTGGTGCGAGAGCAGAGGATGATGAGGATAGAGTGAGGTGGAAACTGATGATTCACTGTGGTGACAGAAGAAGACGACCTAATTTAATTTTTTTATTTAGCTTGTTGATCAACCGATTTGGACTTGATTAGCTCAGCTGATGCATAGCTACCATTTCTCTCCTCAGAATAGGTTTATCATCACTAATCTTTCAGCCAAGTATTACACAAACGATGCTTAGAAGTTCGACTGTGGCTTCAGAAGGTGGAATAAATTACAAAAGAAAATGTACGGTCTGGCTGGGAATTCGGTAAACATCCTCTCTATTGGGCTCTGGTGATTCTTCTAGTTTAATTGGTGAGTCTGTGGGGACATGAAACGGTGACCGTGTAAAAAGAGGACTGTCTGAATTCTCCTTCAGGCTTAAGACCATCACTGATGAAAGTGTCAGTAAAAATGTAATTAATAATCTGATCTATTGTAAAGTGTTATGTTAAGCTATTAATACCCTCACTCCAGTAATCAGTTTAACCTCTACCTGCTCTCATGGCTGTGTAGTAGACTCTTGGTCATGCTCTAACACACAGGAGGACGTCGAGAGAAAAGCCGTACGTTAAATACGACCGCGGTCTTGTTTTGTGTCTCTCCGCAGATGCCACGGTGGACTGGTGGGCGCTGGGCGTGTGCCTGTTCGAGTTCCTCACCGGAGTTCCTCCGTTCAACGACGAAACTCCTCAACTCGTCTTCCAGAACATTCTCAACCGAGGTCACTGGCTGGCTTGCTTTTTCACCATATAAAAGAAATTGACGTGTAAACGTATCTGCGATGATTATTCAGTCCAACCGTCTAATCCACTTACAAACATGCATCAAATCGTAAAAAAAACGTAGGACGTCGCGATCGTACGCGTGGATTCGCCCCCAAAGCTTTGAGTTTGACTCGGTTAGAAAATTAGACCCTGCAGCTTCATTTTTAAACCCATAGGAACGTCTGTCTTTTGACCAAAGTAGCATGAGAGAATATTTTCTGATAAGGCAGGAAAGACAGGTCAATATGACCATATATGTGCGATACAGCTTAAAAACAACCAAATAAATAGGATGCATAGCGTTTATCTACCAGTTGATGCGATTCGTTTAACTTTTATTTTTCCTTTTCTGTGTCTAATAACATGACTAGATATTCCATGGCCTGACGGAGAGGAAGAAATATCCCCCAACGCTCGAGGTGCAATCGAGATTCTCCTCAGTACAGACGTCACCAAGCGGGCGGGGCTTAAAGGTGAGTAGCTTCAGTTTCACGCATCTCCATCTTTTTCATCCAGGATCGACTCGTTTCATTTTGCGATTAAGAAAGACTTACGATAAGACAAGAAGTAGGACGTGTTATTATAGGATCAGCTTTCCAGCGCTGGAGAGAACTGAAGGAGCAGGAAGTTGGCCACATATTCACAGGTTGGAGTTTCCCGAGTCAATAACTCCTGAGCTAAACGCTGTTACTACACAAATAACACCTCTTTTCTATCGTAGTAATGTAGAGAGGCAGCTACAACCGCGTTTTGTGTAGTAACAGCGTTTAGCTCAGGAGTTATCGACTCGGGAAACTCCGACCTGTGAATATGTGGCCGACTTTACTTAAGACGCCGAGGCGCTTTTTTCCTTCTCGATAGGTGAGTAACGTTGGTTTTGCTTTGTTACACAGAACTAATATATGCCTTTGTCCTTTACATGATTATGCTTGTGTGGCATTTTTGCTTGTTTGTTTATCTACAATCGTATCGTTCTTCCCTTCAGCTATGATAAAGACACATTTCTTTCTGTAATTCTATGCTGACATTTTACAGTATAAAACCTACTGCCTTCTTCCCATCAGCGGTCGATTATTGTCCTATAACTGCACGCTCCTGTGATCGATCGCTACTTACTGGTGTTAATACTCGACTTTAGTTTGTTTAACTAGAAATTTGTTCACTTTTCGATGTTAAAAATGCTCAATGTTTCTTACAAGTATGTGATTATGATCCCGTGTTTTGTTCTCTGTTTTTCCTCCAGAGTTGAAAGAGCATGCATTCTTCACTGGCTTGGACTGGGACAATCTCCAGAACCAGACCATGCCTTTCATTCCCGAGCCTCACGACGAGACGGACACGTCTTACTTCGAGGCGAGAAACACCGCGCAACACCTGGCTCTTTCTGGTTTCAGTCTCTAACACACACACACAAATTTGCACGTAAGCACTCGCTACCTGCTGCCCTCAGCTCGTCCTGCCGACCTCAGAGAAGATCGCTTCTTCTTTCTTCCTATCTTTATCCACTTTACGCTCTCATGTCTCTCCGGTTCTTTTACATTATAAAAAGTACTGATTTAGCTAAACAACCCCGGCTCGTGTCTCAGGTCAGATCAGGACTCTTACCTGTTCCACTTTTTTATACATTCTGTACCTTGAATATCATTTTAGTGTTTTGTGCGTCCCTGAGTAATATATCGTTTGTTCTTTCTGCTGTACGTGAACACTAACGTTCAAAGATCCGGGCTTTAAGTATCATTCACGTGTCTTTTAGCAATAACCTGCAGTACAGCATCGATTTTTGAACAGTGTGTCAAGCTTTATAAAACTTTATTTTTAATCACGTTTCAAGGTTCAAATAAAAATCCCTTTACTATCTTCACCATGGCGACTATTTATTTATGTATTCGTTTTTTTTCTCTCTCTCTTTCTTTTTCATTTCATTGGGGAAGTCGTGGCCTAATGGTTAGAGAGTTTGACTCCTAACCCTAAGGTTGTGGGTTCGAGTCTCGGGCCGGCAATACCATGACTGAGGTGCCCTTGAGCAAGGCACCGAACCCCCCAACTGCTCCCCGGGCGCCACAGCATAAATGGCTGCCCACTGCTCCGGGTGTGTGTGTGTGTTCACTGCTGTGTGTGTGTGCACTTTGGATGGGTTAAACACAGAGAACAAATTCTGAGTATGGGTCACCGTACTTAGCTGTACGTCACTCAATCACTCATTTATCAATTCTTTAAATATGGAGAAATAGTAAGGGGGGGGGATAAGAAAAAAGCTTGGAATCACCAGGAATCGTTTAACACCTATAAAAAAAAATAAAAAAAAAAGCACTCCGAGCTTACGATTTTCAAAACGTGTGTGTTTTAAGGAAGACAAGCCAACTCCAAAAGTTATTCATTTTTATTCGTGCTTCTGGTTAACAATAAGAACGTGCGCAGATGCTCCTCGGGAACAAAAAAGTGGTCGTCGACAGATAGAAAGATGTTTCTAACAAAACGCAGCTTTTAATTACATCGTGGTTTAATCGCTGTTCCGGAGAAGCCGAAGCTACGTTACGGTATGTTACAATTTTTAAAATGTCAATTTCAGTTCCATTGTTTATTTATATATAGTATATAGTTTAAGTCTGTTTCTAATATACATACATTATAGCTATTAACATTATTGAACAATTTACACAGAGAACAAAACGAAACACAACGTTGGAGGTTAAATCTTAACAGAAACTCGTTTCAGTTCGATTCGCACAGACAACAAAAAAAAACATGGTAAAGTATAACAGATTTAAAAAAAACAATTAATTCAAACAATTATTGCATGATTTTTCTCGTAATAAGGATATGCTGCGTATTGTGTTTATCTGAAACGCACCCCAACGATACTACCCCCCCCACTCCAGAGTGTGAAATCACAAATCATCTGGATTTTAATGCTCGGTTTTAGTTATTATTTGAATGCAGAACTGTTTGTGCACGTGTGATTTTAAACCTTTGACACTTCCAAAGTCAACGTTATACCTTTTTTTTTTTCCCCTTTAACTGTCCTTTCTACACTTTCAGAAATAAAGCCACCGACCTGTATTCCACCTCGTATCTTGGGTGGCATCATCGATGCTTACGTAGGGCATGTGTTCCTTTAGTGTGCCTCTTTTACCTAAATGTGGACGTAGTGTAGCTTTAATTAGCTCCGAGCGCTTTAGTTAACTTTAGTGATTTATAAAATCTAATTATACCTGAAATGATTCTTTTTTCAAAGGTTTGCTATTCGTAATTCCATGAAAGACTTGCGATATTCAACCAGTAAAATGTGACCCAGAGTTCCGTAAGTTCCGCTTTTTTGTGTGTGTGTACGTTGCGGCCCTAAGAGGATCCTCTGCCTCCTTCATCACTTTATACGGACTAGCTGCCTTTAGCTAAATAATTAAATCGTTAATATAAAATGTGCATGACCTCGATTAAGCACGATGGAGGATCTGCTGACTGGAGAGAATGCTTCTTGTGCACGGTAAGTCGATCTCACCGCCCCAGTGTCGAGAAGGAAGGGCGTTCCTCGTTCACTGACTTTACGCGGTTCTACGTCAGCGATCCGTTTTGTGAATACGGCTTTGACTACTTATCCATCTGACACGCTGGAACCTGAAAACACACCATCCGTCGATTCACGTTAATTCCCGATGCCACAAACTCTTCCTGATTTCCAGACAGGGATTAAAGCCTACTCAGAATTACGCAGCTCGTTACTCGTTATCGATTATACGGTACAATTCTACATGTTCCTACAGAGCCTATTAGCAGCTTTATGGTGAAGCAGAACGATCGACACGTCTAGTCCTACGTCGGACGCCATATTCGCGTGTTATCGTAATGTCCTATTAAGATTTCAATATGAAAAAAAATTAATAATAATAATAATAATAATACAATACAGAATTGCTCGTTACTACATCGTTACGCTTCTCATTTCTCATCTCAAACCAAGCAGTTTAAATGTAAATCTTAGCACTTAGCACTCATATTAGACAAAAAAAGTACAAAAAGCCTTTAGAAGCTGCACACATTCATCTATCAGTTTGTTTCGATGCTCACTAAATTTCAGCGTCTTCATCGTAGTGCAAAAGCGAGAGTGTGAAAGACGGGATGCGACGGAGGACGCCGGCCTCTTTAAGCGCACGCTTCTCAGCGCAGTTTTCTGAAAGAAGGAAGGACATCGTAGTAAGTCGTGTTAATTCATCTTAACGGTACACACACACAGACATAATTGTTGGTTTTTCTCTTACATTAAAGAAAGAAAAACCTGCAACGGTCACTGAAATAACTGAGAAAGGTGTTGATTAAAAAAAATATATACAATATATATATATATATATATATATATATATATATACTGAAAATCAGACATTGCTTTTGAATTGTGGTTCAACAAATGCATTAAAAAAAATGGGTAGAAAAAACTAATGAAACTGGTCTGGTCAAAAATGATGGTATCTTTAACTTAATATGTTGTTGCACATCCTTTAGGGCCTTTTTACACCCGGTAACTTCGTGTGTTGTCTCTGATCCGATAGCTATCTGATTTGTTAAAACTGTCCCATTTACATCAGGCCACATAAACGCGTCTCGGCGAATCGGACATCGATCCGATCTTTCTACTCCCGCCCAAAATGCTAATATATTTAATGGAACACACTTTGGTGTATGCGGTTTTTATAATGCGATCAAAAAGAAGATGAAAAAATTCGTTACGACGGTTATGCTACAAAAAACAGCGTTTACTGTTTGCTGCGTTTTTTTGTATATGTATTATTTGTATATATAATCTGTATAAACGGAGGTTGTAATCGAGAAAGTACATAACATTATTTTATCATTAACACAGAAAAAAATTAGCCTTAGCATGTAGCTACCTACTATCATGTGTGCTGATAACTGATCATATTGCGGTAAAGTAAAAGTGTATTAAACATTAGTATACATAAGGTACATTATCAAATGCACTAGCAGTAGCCCCGCCCACAGCTACTGACGCAAGTGCTTCTTAAGTCTAGACCGGCAGCGTTTTGGTGCTACTTAAGAACCGTTTTTCCTGGTTCAGAGCTGGTGCTTTGGCTGTCGAAAAAAAATGAACTGGTTCTAAATTAGGCTCCGAACCTGCACTCAAACTGCCTCAGTGGGAAAGGGGCATCTAGAAGTTGTTCTGGACTCTTTGGATTCATATTATCTGTCTCTAATTTGTCATAAATGTTCCTCCGACACCACGTCCAGGGAGGTCGGCTACATTCCTAACTGAACTGTAGTCACAGGAACAACAAGCCTTTCGGAGATGGTCCTTACCTTTAACATTTCTGCCCTCGGCTTTGTGTAGTCCATGTTCAGTGAGGTTCACACCATGATACCAGCACAGTTCAGCCTTTAAATAAGCAGACTGACTGATTACAAGTTTGAAGACTCCAGTGATGCTAACTACAGGACACATTTTAGTTTAACATGTTCCTATGGTCAAATTATTTTCAATCGTTTCTAGGGGTACCATCGTTGTTTTTTTTTCCAGACCAGATTCGTTAGTTAGACCTGGTGAAACAAAACAGTTCATTCCTGGTGTTGTGAAACAGGATGCTAGCGCTCCTTACCTTCTCCGCCTCTGAAAATACTGGCGAATAATCCACTGTGCGATAAAGGGCCAGACGAGCGCGAAGGCCACGGTGCCTGGAGAAACGTCGAACGGCCACCAGGACGACTTCTGCGTACCCGAGATTTAAACTGTTATTGTATTTATAACACTTAAAATAAATATAGAGTGTTTATCATCGTCGTGTGATCCTTAGTAATGTTTACATACAGGTGAATAAATTAATAATCACATTACTAATTAAAGGGATCGTTTATGTATTTTATTAAACTCTATCCTCGGCTGAAGCACGGTGGGTTAAACGAGTGCCGGTGCAGAAAATACGGCTCAGCTTTAGGTATCAAAGTGTAGCCAGGTGTGAGACTGTGGGTCAGATTCAAATGCCAAGTGTTACACAACGTACCCTGCGAGGCCTGCTGGCTGGAGGCAGCAGGTATTCTGAGGGCAAGGCCGCTGATCTCGCCTGGGAAGAGCAAAGTGTGGAAATCATACGAGAGTCGAGAGTGTATTTTTGAGCCAATTTTGCAGTGGAATTCTGGTAAAGCCAGAGATGTCTTTTTGTTACCTGTATTAATCCTAATCCTGATCATGTAATCCCAATCCAAATAATCTCAAACAAATCCTAATCCTTATAAATGTAAATAATTTCTAGCCTAATCCTGATTATAAGAATAAAAAGTTTTCCTAATAACAAACTTAATCCTGCTCATTTCTCACCTAATCCAAAACAAAATAAATAAATAAATAAATAAATTCCTTAAAACATAAACCTATAACTTAAACCTTTTCTAATAACGCAATCCTAACACTTAAAAAACGATTTAAAAACATAAAATGTTATCCTAAGATTTTAAATTGCAAATCTAATCCAAAGACCATAAACCTAATCCTAATCCTTTCTAATCTGACCCTAATAGAGCTGATGCTAATTCCTAAACCTAACACCAATATTTCAGTCAGTGTATGATTCTGGGTGAAAAATGACACCTGAACTGGCTTGCAGGTGTGTGTGTGTGTGTGTGTGTGTGTGTGTGTGTGTGTGTGTGTGTGTGAGAGAACCTCTCACCTGTGAGGCAGTTAGAGCCTCGAGTGTGTGCAGTCTCTCCAGGACGCTCTGCATATCCTCCTGTAGCCTCGTTAAAGCTGTGACTATCTGCTCGTTCAGGTCGCCACCTCCGGCCCCATCAGACCCCCGGCGCTCTCCATCACCTCCAGCACCCTGTAAGGTCCCTGTGACCCCTGGCCCCAAGCCTGATGACCTGGACCCTGATGTAGACATTGCAGTTAAATCTACTGCACCGTTTTTTTTTTTGTTTTTAATCGAAGTGCTATACACGGTCGAGCTGTACCTCGTCCTCTCCTGATCAGAGAGCTCCCTGGTCTGCTCATGTTCAGGCTGTTTTTCTGCGCTCCTCCTCCTCCTCCACTCGTCTTCCCGTCTTCTCCTCCGTGCTGAATGCCGTCGTGTCCTCTCAGCAGGACCTCCGAGTCTCCTGTCAAGTGCAGCTCCTCCTGAGAGCGCCCGATTCTACGGCTTTCCTCCGGAGAGCGGATCGCGTGAGAATCGCTGTTCTGCTGTACACGCAGACATAAACAAGATCGTCTGCTGTATAAAATAACAATAATCATCATTATCTTCTTAAAAAGTAAAATACGTTCTCTTTGCTCCGAATACGTTCGTAGCAGTCGGGACATGTTGCTTAATTGAGAAAAGGCACCATGATGCTGTTTGTGGTGAATGGGTAACGATTATGACGTTTGGCATTTAAAGTCTTCCCGTCAGTGAAAAACGAATGCAGCAGTAAACGAATATGAGAACAACTCCTTTAGAGGTATTAATAATGGGCCTTGTTTACTAAACTGGAGACAAAAAATTTATCTGTCTGTCTTTTACTTTTTACAATTTTACATTTTTGCTTTGAAAAATCTTGGAAAAACAAACAAACAAATTTTGCTTTTGAGCTGTGCTGGTCGGAGCTGCGTTACTGGATGATTTCACCATTAAAGGTGGGGTGTGCGTTGTTTGAAAGCTAATGTCGACATTTGAAATCACCAAAACAAAACACCAAAACCCAAATGGGTCCCACCCCTGTATTGATAGCTCCGCCCACACATACATACGTAACCCGGGCAACTAACAGAAAGAAACGTGTCTTTATCATAGCTGAATGGAAGAACGATACGATTGTAGATAAACAAACAAGCAAAAATGACACACAAGCATCATCATGTAAAGGACAAAGGCATATATTAGTTCTGTGTAACAAAGCAAAACCAACGTTACTCACCTATCGAGAAGGAAAAAAGCGCCTCGGCGTCTCAAGTAAAGTCGGCCACATATTCACAGGTCGGAGTTTCCCGAGTCGATAACTCCTGAGCTAAACGCTGTTACTACACAAAACGCGGTTGTAGCTGCCTCTCTACATTACTACGATAGAAAAGAGGTGTTATTGTGTTTGTGTAGTAACAGCGTTTAGCTCAGGAGTTATTGACTCGGGAAACTCCAACCTGTGAATATGTGGCCAACTTCCTGCTCCTTCAGTTCTCTCCAGCGCTGGAAAGCTGATCCTATATTAACACGTCCTACTTCTTGCCTTATCGTAAGTCTTTCTTCTCTTTCTTTCTCTGTTTTTATCCTCCATGTCAATGTTAAACCGCTTTCCGCTAATGTCACACATGTACACTGAACACTGTCTCCGCCCATATCGACGAGCCCCGCCGCTTTCTACTCTTTGGCTACACGTTTGTTTTGTATTGTTTTGTTTGTCGGCCCGACTCAGTTTTCTGAAGCATTTCTCAAACAACGGAGATCCCACCTTTAAGTTAGTCGTCCATTTTGACTTTCACCTTTTATGGGCTTCACTAAACGTAAACCAGCTGTAACATGAACATGAGCACGCTTGGTAATTTACGGCTGATTGCTGTTTATCAAGAGTACAAAAACAATGGTTTGTAAATCTAGAGGAAGTTTGTTTGCTTTGAAAAAACAAAAACATGTACACACGACTAAGGTTTGAGGAATTCTGGATTCTGATTGGTCGAAACAGTAGGCGCACTTATTCTAATACGTTATCTGCAGAGTGATATGTTAGAGCGATAAGTGTTGTGTTCGGAGTCAATAATGTAGCGTTTCATGAAGGCGTCTCTTGTATCAGCACCCCACTGTTTAACGGTAACGAGACGTGCTGCGTACTTTGCCTTATGAATACTGTATGAAACTGTCCTCGCTCTCAGAACACTGCGTATTGGACTGGATGATTCACAGAAACAAAAGTGAGGTTGGATGGAGTCCAGTCATGTAGAGAGCTCAGTCTCACCTCCTCTGCACCAAACTGGTCCACAGAGTCGCAGTAAACCTCGCTGTCTGAGTCGGAGGCCACGTGATGAGGGCTGCAAACGTCTTCGTTACCATCTAGAGGAAGCAAAATCGGATGAAGCTCTTTGGTCCGTAACGGTGATATCGATGTAATACACGGCTAAAGCCTTTTAAAGTAAAGGAAATGAAGCTAAATCTTATCAGACAGATCCTTTGTAAAGACAGGACACTATATATGACTTGCGTAACTTTATTTTTTATATATGTCTACTTCTATTAGCGCTGTTGAATTCTTAAATCTGATTGGTCACAATGTGTTCTTTCTAGTATGTTGTTTTCTCTAAGCAGATATTTATTTTAAATGAAGGCATCGCCAGTGTCAGAGACAGAGCTATAATTTGTCAACGCTGCTCTTTTTTTAATGAGGGATGTGGTAGCTTATTGGCTAAGGTATTGGACTACTGATTGAAAGGTTGTGAGTTTGAATCCCAGATCCAACAAGCTTCCACCTCTGGGCACGTGTGAGAGGCCCCTAACCTCAATTGCTCAATATAAAAATTAGATTATTGAAATGAATAAATTGCTCTGGATTAAGGTATGAAGTACCTCCTATAACAGCGTGAGTGTTTTATTGTTCTTCTATAACGTCATGAATGTTTCATTATATACACTTAGCCTTTAACGTGCATTCTGCGGCGTCACCTTTAGCGTGGCCGTTGACGTGCCGGATCTCTCCGTCGTCCTCCTCCGTGTCTTTTCCGTTCAAGGTGGATTTCGAGCAGTGTGTCCCGTTCGTCACGGGAGACAGGTTGTGCCCTATACTGCCGTTTGGAATCGCTTTTCCCGCTCTGCCCTTTTTCTTCAGGGCAGAAGCTAAAAAAATAGCAGACAAGGTTTTTAGAATGTTTTCAGACATCGTTTCTAATCGTATTTTACTTAGGATTAATTACCTTCTTGCAGCTGTTCGTTCTCTTCTTCCTCTTCATTCTCATCATCTCCGCTGTCCTCGTTATCTTTTTCGTCATCCTCACCTCCGTCCTCGAGCTCGTTTGCGTCAACGTTTGGCGCGTCGGATTTGTTGGGGCCGAGGCCGTCCAAGGTGCCGTTCATTTCCAAGGTTCTGATGATGCTTTTTGTGACGCTGTTCGAAGGAGGCGACATCATGCTTCCGAGGCCTAGAGATCAGCAATGAGTGTTACATCACTGATGCTTAACTACAGACTGTTATTTACAGGAAATTTATGAACCGGGGTAAAATCTAGTATAACATTAGATCACTGTCACCAACACAGGAGCTAATCCAGCTACGCATGGAGTCGAGATTTAGGAGTCATTACTAGAACCTGAACAGTAGGAGGATCAGGGGTGTGTGTGTGTGGGGTGTGTGTGTGGGGTGGGGGGTCACATTTACTAGACACTTGCCTTCCAGCTGTCTAGCAAATCTTTCCAACTGGGCTGAGCAACCAAAAGTACATACAGCATGTTAGGCTTAAAAAAGATAAAGTAAATAAAGAGTAATAAAACATGGAATGTAAACAGATCATCAATGCTACAAGAAATCATGGATAAGTTTTAGACTGTTTAGAACTGATTAACTAGGATTTATGTATTTTAAGCAACCAAAGTGTGAGGTGATTCTCTATAGTGCAAGCCAGCAATGCCTCCTTCAGTGGGACTAACAGGCAGAAGGGACACACCTCCTTCAGTGGGACTAACAGGTAAAAAGGCCACACCTCCTTCAGTGGGACTAACAGGCAGTAGGGCCACACCTCCTTCAGTGGGACTAACAGGTAAAAAGGCCACACCTCCTTCAGTGGGACTAACAGGCAGAAGGGACACACCTCCTTCAGTGGGACTAACAGGCAGAAGGGACACACCTCCTTCAGTGGGACTAACAGGCAGAAGGGCCACACCTCCTTCAGTGGGACTAACAGGCAGAAGGGACACACCTCCTTCAGTGGGACTAACAGGCAGAAGGGCCACACCTCCTTCAGTGGGACTAACAGGCAGAAGGGACACACCTCCTTCAGTGGGACTAACAGGCAGAAGGGACACACCTCCTTCAGTGGGACTAACAGGCAGAAGGGACACACCTCCTTTAGTGGGACTAAAAGGTAGAAGGGCCACACCTCCTTCAGTGGGACTAAAAGGTAGAAGGGCCACACCTCCTTCAGTGGGACTAAAAGGTAGAAGGGCCACACCTCCTTCAGTGGGACTAACAGGCAGAAGGGACACACCTCCTTTAGTGGGACTAACAGGCAGAAGGGCCACACCTCCTTCAGTGGAACTAACAGGTAAAAAGGCCACACATCCTTCAGTGGGACTAACAGGCAGAAGGGCCACACCTCCTTCAGTGGGACTAACAGGCAGAAGGGACACACCTCCTTCAGTGGGACTAACAGGCAGAAGGGCCACACCTCCTTCAGTGGGACTAACAGGTAAAAAGGCCACACATCCTTCAGTGGGACTAACAGGCAGAAGGGCCACACCTCCTTCAGTGGGACTAACAGGCAGAAGGGACACACCTCCTTCAGTGGGACTAACAGGCAGAAGGGACACACCTCCTTCAGTGGGACTAAAAGGTAGAAGGGCCACACCTCCTTCAGTGGGACTAAAAGGTAGAAGGGCCACACCTCCTTCAGTGGGACTAAAAGGTAGAAGGGCCACACCTCCTTCAGTGGGACTAACAGGCAGAAGGGACACACCTCCTTCAGTGGGACTAACAGGCAGAAGGGCCACACCTCCTTCAGTGGAACTAACAGGTAAAAAGGCCACACATCCTTCAGTGGGACTAACAGGCAGAAGGGCCACACCTCCTTCAGTGGGACTAACAGGCAGAAGGGACACACCTCCTTCAGTGGGACTAACAGGCAGAAGGGCCACACCTCCTTCAGTGGGACTAACAGGTAAAAAGGCCACACATCCTTCAGTGGGACTAACAGGCAGAAGGGCCACACATCCTTCAGTGGGACTAACAGGTAAAAAGGCCACACATCCTTCAGTGAGACTAACAGGCAGAAGGGACACACCTCCTTCAGTGGGACTAACAGGTAAAAAGGCCACACCTCCTTCAGTGGGACTAACAGGCAGAAGGGACACACCTCCTTCAGTGGGACTAACAGGCAGAAGGGCCACACCTCCTTCAGTGGGACTAACAGGCAGAAGGGACACACCTCCTTCAGTGGGACTAACAGGTAAAAAGGCCACACCTCCTTCAGTGGGACTAACAGGTAGAAGGGACACACCTCCTTCAGTGGGACTAACAGGTACAAGGCCACACCTCCTTCAGTGGGACTAACAGGTAAAAAGGCCACACCTCCTTCAGTGGGACTAACAGGCAGAAGGGCCACACCTCCTTCAGTGGGACTAACAGGCAGAAGGGACACACGTCCTTCAGTGGGACTAACAGGCAGAAGGGCCACACCTCCTTCAGTGGGACTAACAGGAACAAGGCCACACCTCCTTCAGTGGGACTAACAGGCAGAAGGGCCACACCTCCTTCAGTGGGACTAACAGGCAGAAGGGCCACACCTCCTTCAGTGAGACTAACAGGCAGAAGGGCCACACCTCCTTCAGTGGGACTAACAGGCAGAAGGGCCACACCTCCTTCAGTGGGACTAACAGGCAGAAGGGCCACACCTCCTTCAGTGGGACTAACAGGCAGAAGGGCCACACCTCCTTCAGTGGGACTAAAAGGTAGAAGGGCCACACCTCCTTCAGAAGCTTTCACTGAGACTATCAGGCACATAGGTTACACTTCTATCATCATTGAGACCAATCAGTCAGAGACAGGCACAGAGGACACGTCTCCTTCTGATTCTCTGGGATTGTGTCCAATCCTGATGAAGATCTTGAATCTAACCTGCAGTCAGATCTGAAACTTGGCTGATCTTTTTCTTCTCATCCACGATCTCGTAGAACGGCCCGAGGACCTGCAGCAGCTGCTCCACCTGCTCAGTCATGGGCATGCTTTCAAGAATCTGCACAGAAAAATAAAACTTTCAGATCGTTTAAAAGCTATAAAGACGTAACGACCGTCATTATAACCAACAAACAGACATCGTTACCAGTTTGAGGTCATCCACGTACGCAATCATGGCCTCTTCTTTTGGCATATCTCCAAGTGCGTGCCATGCATCCCTACCACACACACACACACACACACACACACACACACACACACACACACACAATTTAAGAGCTTTTTCTGTTGTATTAGACAACTCATGATTCTTTTTTCCAGTGTCTGCTCTGGTTATTAGTGTTCTGTTCTGGGGTTCTATTTTTTTTTCAAGGACACTTAGATGTTTATGTTTTAAAACTGCATGAACACGTGTGTTAAAGTAAACTAACTGGTGTGAATGAACCTTGGAGTGATGATAAAGTTCACTCAACCATTCACTCTCACACAACTAATGCAGACACGTCTGCTAGAGCTAAGCAAATAAAATCCCTCTGATGTGTCCATGCATAACACCGTGTGCTGTGTGAGTGAGTGTGTGAGTCTGCGATGGTAAAACTTCACATATACTGCGTGTTCCTAAAACAATATAGATGCATTTATATAATATATAAAAATGCTCACATTTACACCCTCCACACTTAAGTCATAAATGACAGCTCTTATAACATTATAATGTCTGTTCATAAGACCATTATAGATGCTGTTCTAATGTACTCTATAACAGAACCTGCTCAGGTTTGGCTTGTATAAGATGTGATACAGAGACACAATGAGACACAATGTCACTCTTGCAAATAAATATAAATTTATTAAAGGCGGCGTCTCCGAAGTTTGAGAAATGCTTCAGAAAACTGAGTCGGAACGACAAACAAAACAAAACTCAAAACAGACGTGTGGCCAATGAGCAGAAAGGGGCGGGTCTTGTCAATATGCGGCGGAGAGAGTGTTCGGTGTGCATGTGTGACGTTAGCAGGAAGCGGTTTTAACATCGACATGGAGGATAAAAACAAAGAAAGAAAGTGAAGAAAGACTTACGATAAGGCAAGAAGTAGGACGTGTTAATATAGGATCAGCTTTCCAGCGCTGGAGAGAACTGAAGGAGCAGGAAGTTGGCCACATATTCACAGGTTGGAGTTTCCCGAGTCAATAACTCCTGAGCTAAACGCTGTTACTACACAAATAAAACCTCTTTTCTATCGTAGTAATGTAGAGAGGCAGCTACAACCGTGTTTTGTGTAGTAACAGCGTTTAGCTCAGGAGTTATCGACTCGGGAAACTCCGACCTGTGAATATGTGGCCGACTTTACTTAAGACGCCGAGGCGCTTTTTTCCTTCCCGATAGGTGAGTAACGTTGGTTTTGCTTTGTTACACAGAACTAATATATGCCTTTGTCCTTTACATGATTATGCTTGTGTGGCATTTTTGCTTGTTTGTTTATCTACAATCGTATCGTTCTTCCCTTCAGCTATGATAAAGACACGTTTCTTTCTGTTAGTTGCCTCAGTTACGTTTGTATGTGTGGGTTGAGCTATCGATACAGGGGTGGGACCCATTTGGGTTAGGGGTGTGTTTGTTTTGGGGATTTTATATGTCGACATTGGCTTTCAAACAACACAGAACCTGCCTTTAACATAATAAGAAAGATAGAAGCACTAATGTGAGGAGAGATGGTGAAATGTGTGATATTTGGTACCATTTGACTTTGCCGACAGGATCCCAGAACCCCGGGCGGGGAATGTTGCACGGGCCCTGAGTCGCCTGCTTGTAGTAGCTGTAGAATTTCAGCATCATTTCATTGGATGGTTGAAAGGAACCTGCGATATCAGAGGATGCATGACGAGTTATAGATATTCCAAAGTTCTGATCATTACAGCACGTTTTCATGTATTATCGTGAATAATGGCCGTGATTTGGTCGTTATTCGTGATCATCGCGAACGGTAAGCTTTTGGAAAAAATACAAAAAAGTAAGTTAAGGTGCCTGAAATGTTTCTGTAGCCAAACATTTTCCGCAGCCTTTTAAACAAAACACCATAAAAGTGAAGCTCACAAAACCACAAGCTACAAAATGATTAATAAACAACGAAACAGAGCTTCCAGTAATGCAGCTCAGCCACTGCAGCTACCACAGACACGCATGAACATGAGGGTGCCATTACTTTTGTCTTAACGGTGCCTAGTCTTTTTTTTTTTTTTTTTTTTTGATGGATTTCACTTTCTTTTAATTTGTTCATACAAAATGGCACTAAATGCTCATGAATTTGTGTGTAACAAAATGAATAAACAGCGTAATCTGTGTAAAATGGTAAAATCGCAAGAAATTATTGACGATTAAACGTTTTGAAGCTGAACAGACAAACTCGTGAGCGAAGGATCCTCTTAGATTATCTTAATTATTGCTGTTGCTAAATGTCTGACTGCTAGTCAGTGGCATAAGATGGATGTGGTGAACACGCTGTGCTTTTCGACCAATGTGGGCGGAGCTAAGAAATCCAGGTTTCTGTGTACTGTATGCTATCCGAATGAGAAAAGCAATTTTTGTAACCTTTAAATTAGCTACGTTGAACATTGACGTGTCCGTCTGGTAAAATATCCACCGGGTCGTGTCTTTCGACCACAGTTTACACGCCTCACCCCAGATGTAGATGATCATCCAGGCACTAGAGCTACACGTCTAAAGCTGCTACTAGATCAGGGAAGCTTAGGGCTACCAGTTTAGCACTGCACAAACCGCACGTCTCGAACCGAGTGCCGCGATTCCGTATCTTGTCCAACCATAATTTTTAAAGAGGCCAGGATTCAATGACGACGCAGCTTGAGCGGCACTACACTTTATTCACCGCGATATATTACAATTTAGAATAGTAAAGAAGTAAAACTGCTATGCGATGATTTTAATCGTGAAGTTTGAGATGAAACCTTTTCCGGTCTGAATCACTGATGCAACAGTAGTGAGAGCTTTACGGCCATTCTATCCATATTCTGTATATACACACACGAGTACAGAGTAAAATGCGATAGCGTTCTCCGAGGCTTGGGTGAGATTTATTATGCAAGAGAGTGATTCAGATGAAATCAAGAATCTTTAAAGAGTGACAAATGTCAGAAATGTGAGTCATCGGCACAGTCAGACAGAATTGTGCACACAGACCAGTATACAATACAAATTAAAGTTTTAGAAAAATATGGTTTGTCACTGTCAGAGATTTGCCAGCACCAGTTAGAGATGTTCCAGCACCAGTTAGACTCTGCTATACTAAAGAGGAGATGTGAACTGCATGTGGTCTTTGAGGACAACAACCTCCTCTTCAACACAACATTTATCAGACTGCATATTTATAATCACATGAGGATGAGGTTCAACTTTAAGTCTGGTTCCTCTCAAGGTTCCTTCCTTCACCATCTAAAGGAGTTTTTCCTCCTTGCAGTCACCCGAGTCACCTCGGACTTGCTCATTGGGGATAAACACAAACACATTTAAATATGTCTAATATTAATCTTAATTTTTGTATTATATTAATCTTTATATTATTCTTTATATTAACATTTTTTCGATGTTTAAGTGCTGTAAAGCTGCTTTGAGAAGATGTCGATCGTTAAAAGAGCTACAGTATAGAAATAAATTTGAATCGAATTGAATGTAATTGAATCATATTTAATACCGTGATATGTTCACGATGCTTCGCTCAGTGACACACTGGAGGTTTTTCATGTGATCTCGTTGCATCTTGCCCGAGATGGGCCAAAATCTGTTATAGTCACTGGATCGAAAATGTCCTTCACTCCAAATAAATACGGTTGATCTGACCTGAACTTTAAACCTGTGTATGGTGCTGAATAAATAAACTCAAAGTTGTCAGAAGATCTCTCACAGAGTCCAAACAGCACCTGGAACACAGCTGAACATTGTTGAACACAGGTGAACATGGCTGAACACAGGTGAACATAGCTGAACACAGGTGAACACGGGTGAACACAGCTAAACATAGGTGAGCACAGCTGAACAGAGCTCACAGCTAAACACAGGCGAACACAGCTCACAGGTGAACACAGGTGAACACAGCTAGACACGTGTGAACACAGCTAGACACGGGTGAACATGGCTGAACACAGGTGAACATAGCTGAACATGGGTGAACACAGCTAAACATAGGTGAACACAGCTCACAGCTAAACACAGGTGAACACAGCTCACAGCTAAACACAGGTGAACACAGGTGAACACAGCTCACAGCTAAACACAGGTGAACACAGCTAGACACGGGTGAACACGGGTGAACACAGCTAGACACGGGTGAACACGGGTGAACACGGCTAAACACGGGTGAACACGGCTAAACACGGGTGAACACGGCTAAACACGGGTGAACACGGCTAAACACTGGTGAACACGGCTAAACACTGGTGAACACGGCTAACCATAGGTGAACAAATCTAAACATAGGTGAACACAGCTAAACATAGAACACAACTAAACATAGGTGAACACAACTAAACATAGGTGAACACAACTAAACATAGGTGAACACAGCTGACCACAGCTCAACACAGCTCACAGCTAAACACAGGTGAACACGGGTGAACACAGCTAAACATGGGTGAACACAGCTCACGGGTGAACACGGGTGAACACAGCTAAACACGGGTGAACACAGCTAAACACGGGTGAACACGGGTGAACACAGCTAAACACGGGTGAACACAGCTAGACACGGGTGAACACAGCTAGACACGGGTGAACACAGCTAGACACGGGTGAACACAGCTAGACACGGGTGAACACAGCTAGACACGGGTGAACACAGCTAGACACGGGTGAACACAGCTAGACACGGGTGAACACAGCTAAACACAGGTGAACACAGGTCACAGCTAAACACAGGTGAACACAGGTCACTGCTAAACACAGGTAAACACAGCCGAACACAGGTGAACAAAGGTGAACATGGCTGAAGACGGGTAAACACAGCTGAACACAGCTGAACACAGCTGAACACAGCTGAACAGAGCTCACAGCTAAACACAGGCGAACACAGCTCACAGGTGAACACAGGTGAACACAGCTAGACACGTGTGAACACAGCTAGACACGGGTGAACATGGCTGAACACAGGTGAACATAGCTGAACACAGGTGAACATGGGTGAACACAGCTAAACATAGGTGAACACAGCTCACAGCTAAACACAGGTGAACACAGCTCACAGCTAAACACAGGTGAACACAGGTGAACACAGCTCACAGCTAAACACAGGTGAACACAGCTAGACACGGGTGAACACGGGTGAACACAGCTAGACACGGGTGAACACGGCTAAACACGGGTGAACACGGCTAAACACGGGTGAACACGGCTAAACACTGGTGAACACGGCTAAACACTGGTGAACACGGCTAACCATAGGTGAACAAATCTAAACATAGGTGAACACAACTAAACATAGGTGAACACAACTAAACATAGGTGAACACAACTAAACATAGGTGAACACAACTAAACATAGGTGAACACAGCTGACCACAGCTCAACACAGCTCACAGCTAAACACAGGTGAACACGGGTGAACACAGCTAAACATGGGTGAACACAGCTCACGGGTGAACACGGGTGAACACAGCTAAACACGGGTGAACACAGCTAAACACGGGTGAACACGGGTGAACACAGCTAAACACAGGTGAACACAGCTAAACACGGGTGAACACAGCTAGACACGGGTGAACACAGCTAGACACGGGTGAACACAGCTAGACACGGGTGAACACAGCTAGACACGGGTGAACACAGCTAGACACGGGTGAACACAGCTAGACACGGGTGAACACAGCTAGACACGGGTGAACACAGCTAGACACGGGTGAACACAGCTAAACACAGGTGAACACAGCTAAACACAGGTGAACACAGCTAAACACAGGTGAACACAGCTAAACACAGGTGAACACAGGTCACAGCTAAACACAGGTGAACACAGGTCACTGCTAAACACAGGTAAACACAGCCGAACACAGGTGAACATGGCTGAAGACGGGTAAACACAGCTGAACACAGCTGAACACAGCAGAACACAGCAGAACACAGCAGAACACAGCTGAACACAGCTGAACACAGCTGAACACAGCTGAACACAGCTGAACACAGCTGAACACAGCTGAACACAGCTGAACACAGCTGAACACAGCTGAACACGGGAGGATGATAAACCTGACTCACCGTTCACAGGTAAACTCTGGATCACTTTAACCGCAGCGTCAAACCTCTGCTCATGGATGGATCTGGTTTGTTCCTCCATCATCATGGATCTTCTCGAAAAGAAATGATCAGATTAAACCTGCAGAGAAAAACAAGCTCCATCAAGTTTACAAAAACATGTCAGAAGCAGGCATGCAAACCCTGTTATTCATTACAGTCCTGATTAAGGAGTTACCAGCACTCATGTCAATTATTACATTGTTATAAGCGTTCAGAACAAAAACAAACACAAACATCTCCATAATGTCCTTAACGAAGCAGCAAACATGGCGGCATGTCATACACCAGCTCATTAAACCTTGAATAAACATAAACAACAAAATAATGTTTCTGTAAGACAACAATAACAACAACAACTCAAACCTACCATTTGTTAGCACCTGCGATGAAGAAGGCGACTTTGGAAACCTGAACTAGCGACAAAACCCCTAATGACAGCTGCATGAAGAAGCTGGGAAATGAAGTTCTATTCGATACAAACAGACTAAGGGACGGTGACTCAGAGACTACATATTCCACAATGCATTGCGGAAGAGCCCTGCTAAACAGGAAGTGTAGTCCGTACAGCGGATTTACTCCCTGCCCTACAAAACATTCACAGTATTTTAAACCGTATACGAACATTTTTTCATGTTTTTTATTGTGTAAATATATTTTATCATGTTTACTGGATGTTTGGATTTGGCTGTATTACTCTCGTAAGAATATGATTATTTATGCGACCGGATTGAAGTCTATGTTAAAAAACTACAAATCCCAGCGTTCCTGTTTCCCTACTTCTTATTTATCGTTATAATGTTTTCCCCTCAAGACAAACGTTAACACTTGATTTGTAATAGACTATACAGATATCAGGTAGACATTCGGTTCAAACATCAACTTATCAGTCAGTTATAATAGACTTGTTTGTAATTATTTTATTCATTTAAATATATTCGACTGTTTTGAATTTGCAATTTACTTCCGGGTCTTGCTGCGGTGCTGCATACTATTTAGTACGTTAGTATGCGTAAGTAGAACTCGCTAGAAAATCAGACGATATAACAAAGAAACCATTATATTTTGTTTATTAATGATAATAATAATTATAATAATAATAACAATAGTAAGTAGTAGTAGTGAGAGATTAACTTCCGGGTGTTACTACGTGACGCCATGGCAACGTCCAGTCCCTACTTGTACACTAACGCACTACACACACAGTATTTGAGAAAGTGTGTGTCAGCCGTTGTGATGTATACTAATGAGTATGGTAGTGTGTGTGTGTTTACAAATCACTAGCAGGAATACACCAGAGGAGGGAGCTGTGTGTGTGTGTGTGTGTGTGTGTGTGTGTGTGTGTGTGTGTGTGTGTGTGTGTGTGTGTGTGTGTGTGTGTGTGTGTGTGTGTGTGTGTGTGTGTGTGTGTGTGTGTGTGTGTGTGTGTGTGTGTGTGTGTGTGTGTGTGTGTGTGTGTGTGTTCGTGTGTGTGTGTGTGTGTGTGTGTTCGTGTGTGTGTGTTCGTGTGTGTGTGTTCGTGTGTGTGGCTTCAATCAAAGGGAGGATTCGGAGTTAGTACTCAGAGACATGTAAGATGGCAGAGCTGCAGATGTTGTTAGAGGAAGAGATTCCTACTGGGAAAAGCGCTCTTCTGGAGAGTTACCAAAACCTGATCAGGGTCGCGGACTACTGTGAGAACAACTATGTCCAGGTAACAGAAAGCGGAATGATGTGTAAATAAATGTAAAGTGAGTAGTGTTGAAAGAGTGAGTAGTATTGGTGAACCCAATGTGTGTGTGTGTGTGTGTGTGTGTGGTGTGTATAGTGTGTGTATAGTGTGATCCCAGTGTATAGTGTGTGTGGTGTGATCCCAGTGTTTAGTGTAGTGTATTATAGTGTGTGTAATGCTGTGTGGTGTGTATAGAGTGTGTGTAGTGCTGTGTGTGTAGTGTAGAGTGTGTCGTGTGATCCCACTGTGTGCTGCTCTATTGTCGGGAACAGGGAAACATGGACAGGAAATAATGTGTGTAAAGTCAATAAACGCTACTTTAATTTGTTACCGCTGATCTAATGACACTGTTCACAGACACACGACGTTTTCTCCTCGTTTTATTCCAGTCTTTCACTCATTTCCTTTTTCTCTGTTTCTTGTTTTCCTTCTTCTTTTGGATTATTATCCCGAGGGTGTGTCGAGACAAATCGGTGTAAAGCCGTCGCAGTGTTTTGGGGCGGAATCAGAAACCTTCATCTAATTTACATGTGTGTATATATATATAAAAAAAAAAAACAAAGTTTATGTTAAAGAGTTTAGATGTAAATCACAACCTTTTCTTTTACCGTGGAAACTTTCCGGGGTGCTAAAACTTTTTCACAACTCGTTTAACTGTCGTTCGTATTCGAGGTTTTGGTCTGTAGTGTCTTTTGTAAACGTTTGTTTCTGTTTGTTTGTTTGTTTGTTTTGTTGTTTGTTTACTTTTAGACAGTTTTGTTGAAATTAAACTGAATTTATTTTACTGGAGCAAAACATTTAGGCTTTAAGTATATTTTGAACGGCTAACATTATGGTATTAATAATTTTAAAAACATTATTATTATTATTATTATTATTATTATTATTATTATTATTATTTAGAGGTGGTAGAAGTCGAGCTGACAAATATACCCGATAAAATCACCATTTGTTTTGTCACAAAACAGTAGTTCAAATGAAATGAAATCAGTTCAATGTTGATTTATTTGTTTGTTTGTTTGTTTGTTTGTTTGTTTAAACAAATGCTTAACACTCTACTAACTTTACTGAATGAGTCTGAAAGGGGGGGAAAATCCTGCTAAGTGTGTAATGACTCAAATATCACAGACAATTGTGTTGTATCTGACATTATTATTATTATTATTATTATTATTATTAGATGTTATAGAATCCTTATTTTGATGTTTTTGTGCTGTTAAAACTTTAAGTACATTTACAGCATGTGACACTCTCTTATCCAGAGCGACGTACAAAAG
>NC_062520.1:4548186-4560686 GCF_022655615.1 Tachysurus fulvidraco | reverse complement strand
CCGATGCCGGCTGTATGAGTGTGAGAGCTCCACTACACAGCTCGTCATCTCCGATCAGGTCACGCTGTAGTTGTATCTTATCCACTGGTCGTGTGGTTCACTTCACTGGCTGTGTGTAATCGAGGGTGTGTGGAAATCTGAAGCCTCAGAATTTGGTTGTGTGTGTGTGTGTGTGTGGGGTGGATGTGGGTACCGGGAGGAAGTCACACACGTGTGTAAGCTTGTTTTTATTTTGCACTCTTAAGAGACACTTTGTTAATGGTCCCAACTTTTGTCTCCAGATTTTTGGATTCCTGTGTCATCTGAAGTCCAGAATGAAAATCGTGTGTGTGTGTCTGTCTGTGTGTGTGTGTCTGTCTGTGTGTGTGTGTCTGTCTGTGTGTGTGTGTCTGTCTGTGTGTGTGTGTGTGTCTGTCTGTGTGTGTGTGTCTGTCTGTGTGTGTGTGTCTGTCTGTGTGTGTGTGTCTGTCTGTGTGTGTGTGTCTGTCTGTGTGTGTGTGTCTGTCTGTGTGTGTGTGTCTGTCTGTGTGTGTGTGTCTGTCTGTGTGTGTGTGTCTGTCTGTGTGTGTGTGTCTGTCTGTCTGTGTGTGTCTGTCTGTCTGTGTGTGTGTGTCTGTCTGTCTGTGTGTGTGTCTGTCTGTCTGTGTGTCTGTCTGTCTGTGTGTCTGTCTGTCTGTCTGTGTGTGTCTGTCTGTCTGTGTGTGTCTGTCTGTCTGTGTGTGTCTGTCTGTCTGTGTGTGTCTGTCTGTCTGTCTGTGTGTCTGTGTGTGTGTGTCTGTCTGTGTGTGTGTGTGTCTGTCTGTCTGTGTATGTCTGTCTGTCTGTGTATGTCTGTCTGTGTGTGTGTGTGTCTGTGTGTCTGTCTGTGTGAGAGAGTAAGTGATACATGAATGATTAGATGGTTGGATACAATGTGAGAGATATGGGGATAGATACATGGATGGGTGGATGGATGGATGGGTGGATGCTTTATTGATCCCAATGTATCAAATGGAAAATAAATCTAAAGACAGAGATTTATTCATTTATTTTCCAGCAACAGTATAGTAAGTGGCTGAGAATTCACTGATTTCAGGTCAAGAATACTTTTGTGTTTTAGATGAGCCTCTGCAGGCCACTGTAGGGGGGCGGAGCTTAAACATGAGTGGGAATCTTCATGGGTGGGTTCAAATAATAAAATAAAAAAAATCACTCAAATATTGACTGAAACTCCTTAACTATATATCGAGCCTGATTCACACCTTTATATAATCCGAGTGGAGGTTGTTTGTTCGAGTTATATCACCAGCGTACTAACGCCATTGGCCAGACCAGCACAGTGACCTAACCGTATCAGCTACGTCCACTCACCAGAGACACCAGCCATCCGTACATCTGTCCACATTTAACGAGAAGTCATACATACGACAGAATACGATCAAAACACGTTTTTTTTTTTTTTTGTCTTTTGTTCGTTTGTCACTTTATGAGAATAGCCTACGACGGAAGCCGAGCCGCGAAGTAAATAACCACGGTTCACGTTTTAGGGTCGTAGATAGATGTCACACGTCTTTACCAGAAGCGGCGGATTGTCATGAATAATCTCCAGCCCAACACTTTTTGTGTGTGTGTGAAGCCGCGATACACTCCTCTCTTGTACCCATTCACAACCCTGTTACAGAAAAACATGACAAAAGAGACACAGTGCCTGGTTGCCAGATTGTGACTGTTATCAATGCTTATGTTTCATTTAGGACTCGGTTGTCTGCCTTAATCACTAACTGGAAGGCTTTAGTGAGACGTATTTGCATTTTTGGCAAACAAGCTTCATGCTTTCTTCAGAAGGAAGCCACAGTTTAATGAGCAGAGAGCCACCTGGCATCGCTGGTACGGAACACGATACGCAGGACGGCTCAGCGTTCCCGTCATCATCTCAATGCTGTTCATTATGTTTAATCACTAAGATGCTCATAAAGGGTCAGTCAGTCAGTCGGATACATCTGTTTTAATCTCCATGCGATTTCAGACCACCGTGTTCTCCCCGGGCTCTGGTTATTTCTCTTCCCTCCATGTTGTGACTGTTTGTTTCTTGAGTCCCATTCGTGGACACCGACGGCTCTGGCGAGCGACGCGGCCTCACATTTATTTATTTATTTATTTATTTATTTGCTGTTTTTTCTCCTCTTTTTAAGTTTTACCGATTTACTTCAACCTGATTTTTCGATGTGCTAAATGGAGTTTAGATTAGATTCAACTTTATTGTCATTACACATGTACAAGTACAAGGCAATAAAATGCAGTTTAGGTCTAACCAGAGTGCAATAGCAGCAAGTGCAGGATATACAGTTTGTACAGATTTAAATAAGTTAAATAAAGTGGTGATATGGGAGTGATTTACAGATGTGTGTACTCACTCACTAATTTTCTACCGCTTATCCGAACTTATCGGGCATGAGGCAGGATACACCCTGGACGGAGTGCCAACCCATCACAGGACACACACACACACTCTCATTCACTCACACACTACGGACAATTTTCCAGAGCTACCAATCAACCTACCATGCATGTCTTTGGACCGGGGGAGGAAACCGGAGTACCCGGAGGAAACCCCCGAGGCACGGGGAGAACATGCAAAGTCCACACACGCAAGGCGGAGGTGGGAATCGAACACCAGCCCTGGAGGTGTGAGGCGAACGTGCTAACCACTAAGCCACCGTGTCCCCCTGTGTGTGTGTACTATGAACATAATATACAGATGAATATATATGTACTATGATTATAATATACAGATGGCTATTAGTATAAACTGAAATTTACAGAATGGTATGTGCTATAAATAAAATATATGGCTATTAATATAATATATTACTATAAACAGAAATCAGCCATAAATCGCCAAACACGTCGCTGTTGCTAGCGATTAACATCAAGCCGCAATCTCAAAACTCTGTAAAAGGCTCCAAGTAATTAAATAACTAACAGCAAAAGAGATTCCGCTAACGCAGCTCAGCCACTGCATCTCCTCCGCTCTCGTGGACACACACTAACACTTCGTCCTGTTTATAGGGTGCCATTACTTTCTTATCAGTTTAATGACTCTTATTTTTGTCGTTGTTCTTGTTCATGTTATTATGAAACGGCCGACTTTTATTAAATGACCTCGTCGAAAAAGATCTCAAGCTGTCAATCATACGAGGCTGACGGACGGAGCGAGTAGCTTTTCTGTACTGACGTGGTTACCGTGAGCACCACATAACGCATTATTACCCATTCACACCGAGTTTTTCTTTGTGTGTGTGTGTGTGTGTGTGTAAAGCAGTGATCGTGAATGCAGTATGTGCTCTAGACCTTTGCTAATGTGTAGTACCTGTAGTTTTATGTAGCGTGTGCTTATGATGTTGCTTACTAAACTCCGTCATCAGCTTCAGCTTTATTACATCTTTATTACGCCGATCAGCCATAACAGTGAAAATCCTCGATGATCTCGTTACTATGGCAACCGTCCAGGGGTGAGATCAATAAGACAGCATGTGAACGGTCAGAAGCAGGAAAAAGTGTGAGGGCAAGTGTGAGACTCGGTCGTCTAGACGTCACCAATCAGCTCCTGAGGATAAAGTCGCTCAGATTTTTACACTCGCCTATTTTTTCTGCTTCTGACCTACAGCAATACTCTCTCTCTCTCTCTCTCTCTCTCTCTATCTCTTTCATGGTCTCTCTCTCTTTCTCTTTCATGATCTCTCTCTCCATCTCTCTGTCTCTCTCTCTCAATCTCTTCCTCTCTCTCTCTCTCTTTCTCTTTCTCTCTCTCTATCTATCTCTTTCATGGTCTCTCTCTCTTTCTCTTTAATGATCTCTCTCTCAATCTCTTTCTCTCTCTCTCTCTCTCTCTCTCTCTCTCTGTTTCATGGTCTCTCTCTCTTTCTCTTTCATGATCTTTCTCTCCATCTCTCTGTCTCTCTCTTTCTCTTTCATGATCTCTCTCTCTCTCTCTTATGCTCTCTCTCGTTCTGTCTCTCCCTCTCTATCTTTCTCTTTCTCTGTCTCTCTCTTCTGTCTCTTTATTTCATGATCTCTCTTTCATGATCTCTCTCATTCTCTCTTTCTCTCTCTCTTATGATCTCTCTCTCTTTCTGTTTCATGATCTCTCTCTCACTCTCTCTTATGATCTTTCTATTTCTCTCTCTCTCCCTCTCTCTCTCTCTCTCTCTCTCTCCCTCTCTCTCTCTCTCTCTCTCACTCTCACGCTGGTTTTTGTAACGTATCGTTCATTCATGCTATTCTTACGAACCATATTAATTTCCATGGCAATTAATTATTTATGACATTTTATTTAATACCCCAGTGTTAGAATGATTAAAAAAAAAAATGGTATATTGCTTCGTTTGAGTCGATGAATGACTTTTTTTTTTTATTTTATTTATAGAACCCTTTTAAACACCAGTCATGGTCATTTTTATCCTCCTGTAAAGCTGCTTAGCTTTATTTACAGACATAACAGACATCATTATTTAAATAACATCTTTTTCTTATTTAAGAAGTTTGTGATCATCGACTGCGACCTGACGAGCGGATGACGTAATTTAGGGGTTTTTTTTTATCGCATTATCCAAGCGTGCTGTCATTTTATTAGAAAGCGTCTGTCAGGTAAACATAAACTTTTTTTTTTTATTGTTTCGAAGTGCTGCTTTAATCAGATCCGAATCTGACCCGTAAAAGTCTTCAACAGATAAAGGTTTATGGTGGTTTTATTACACCACAGCTCGGTCTGTGCTCTGGTGGAGTTTTCGAGGCTTGCGTCATGTGGCATTCTTTCTCTTCCCACTCCCACGGCTGTGGCAGCGTGTGATTTGTCGACAGCGAGCGTGTGTGAACATGTCGGTCCGTAACGCTCTGCTTGTGTAACTGCTTTTAATTACAGCAGGGTTTTTTTTTTTTTTTGGAGAGTTTCATGGATCGAAGTCAAACTTCAGCTGTCGGAAGATCGCGTCCGATCGTCTGGGATACGAGTCTGAAGCCTGCCGCTGTAACCGTGGGAGAGTGAGACGTCCAGCATGACCTTTGGATGACCTTTAGATGTGATGTTTGCTTAGCTCGCGTCGGGGCCGATACGACACCAGAGGGACACACACACACACACACACACCCCAACACACACAATTATAGCAATCTCATTGGTTGAGACACATGAAATACTGATGGTTCTAGATAAAAGCTTATCACTGGCTTATCAGTGACTGTCCTGAACCCTGGTCCTTCCTTTTATTAGCCTTTTTGCCCCTGGAGGTGACCCACGGAGATCTGACAACGACCCAAACCTGATCATTTACGTCTGCTCCCTTCGACCAGACTTTCATCTGGAACAGAGGTTGTATGTTGAAGAGCGAACGCTGATTCACAGCCACACCACAGCGTCTCCACAACACCAGGGCATGACTGTGTGTGTGACGCTCAGATGGGTCACATCCCGTCTTCCTCTTTCCTCTGAACACGAGCAGAAAACTTGTAGCATTCCAAGCATTTCTCTTTAACCTGTCACTCGGATCATCCGATCTAATGGCTGCTGTCAGGATTTTATATAAAGTAAAGTGAAGGGTCAGCTTCTGCTTCTCACTTCTCATTCGGGGTCTTTTGTATAACAGAATAATTTTATTCCTGCTGAGATCTTTTTCTCTACTTTAACTTTATTCATAAGGCTTTAAATAAATCTGAGATTAAACTAATATCCTGACTTCTGTTTCTTGGGCCTCGCTCTCTCTCTCTCTCTCTCTCTCTCTCTCTCTCTCTCTCTCTCTCTCTCTCTCTCCTCTCTTGTGTGCTCTGTCTCTACGTCTCTCTCACTCTTGTGCACCCTCCCCCCCCTCTCTCCCTTTCTTTCTTTCCCTGTCTTTCTCTCACACTCACTCATGTGCTCTCTCTCTCTCTCTCTTTTTGTGTGCGTCTCTCTCTTTTCCCTGTCTTTCTCTCTCACACTCACTCATGTGCTCTCTCTCTCTTTTTGTGTGTGTCTCTCTTTTTCTTTCTCTGTCTTTCTCTCTCACACTCACTCGTGTGCTCTCTCTCTCTCTTTTTGTGTGTCTCTCTTTTTCTTTCTCTGTCTTTCTCTCTCACACTCACTCATGTGCTCTCTCTCTCTCTCTTTTTATGTGTCTCTCTTTTTCTTTCTGTCTTTCTCTCTCACACTCACTCATGTGCTCTCTCTCTCTCTTTTTATGTGTCTCTCTTTTTCTTTCTCTGTCTTTCTCTCTCACACTCACTCGTGTGCTCTCTCTCTTTTTATGTGTCTCTCTTTTTCTTTCTCTGTCTTTCTCTCTCACACTCACTCGTGTGCTCTCTCTCTTTTTATGTGTCTCTCTTTTTCTTTCTCTGTCTTTCTCTCTCACACACTCGTGTGCTCTCTCTCTCTTTCTTTCTCTCTCATACTCACTCATTTGCTCTCTCTCTGTCTCTCTCTCTCTCCGTCTCTCCCTCTCTCCCTCTCTCTCTCGATGTATAAATGAGTGAGCCCTGTTTGGCTGACAGCATTAGAACGCTTAAAACTGAACAAACCCTCGCACTGAAGCGGAGGCTGTTCTGACTTGTTCAGCTGAAACTCTGAAGCTTTGTCTGCATAACCGCTCGGATCCGAGAGACGTTGCAGCTGCTTAGTTCAATTAGTTTTCTCGTTTGGCGTATCGATAAAGAGAAACGACCAAACCTTCGATAGCACTGTGTCTGTGATGTCTTTAGTTTGTCTCGTCCAGGTTGTGTGTAGAACACAGTCGTGTCCTGTGTCCAGGGTTGGCTACTGTTTAGAAACTCCTTATCCAGTCACAGAAGCTTCCAGATATGGGAAATGATGCTGCATACTACTGACAATTGTGTGTGTGTGTGTGTGTGTGTGTGTGTGTGAGTGAGATCTTTTGGGAGTTTTTGGATGACATCATCTTTTCCCTCGTGAGAATTTTTTAGCAGTGATGATATAAATAAAGAAAACTCAATGGCCTGATTAAACTAACTTCCCAAAGTCGAGTTGTTAGAAGCATCTCGTGCTGTGTGTTTATTTATTTATTTATTTATTTATTTATTAATATTAACTTTTATTTGTATTGATTAAAGAACACGACACACAGCAGTTTGTCTTCCATTCTAATTATGAAACAAATCAGTTCCTGTTATCTCTTACACTACAGCAGCATCTCTCTCTCTCTCTCACTCATCTCTCACTCATCCCTCTCTCTATCTCTCACTCTCTCTCTCTCTCTCACTCTCTCTCTCTCTCACTCATCTCTCACTCATCCCTCTCTCTCTCTCACTCGTCTCTCTCTATCTCTCTCTCTCACTCATCTCTCACTCATCCGTCTCTCTCTCTCTCTATCTCTCTCCTTCTCTCACTCATCCCTCTCTTTCTCTGTGTCTCTCTCACTCATCCCTCTCTCACCCATCTTTCTCTCTCTGTCTCTCTCTCTCTCTCTCTTTCTCTCTCTGTCTCTCTCTCCCTTTCTCTCACTCATCCCTCTCTCTCTCTCTCTCTCTCTGTCTCTCACTCATCTCTCTCTCAGCGTGTAAGATTTCTGCCTTGAATACTTCATGTTGATTTGTTCAGCCTGACACTGGAGACTCCTTCCATTAAGTAAACGATAAAGACGTAAAAGCAAATCGGCATCAACCACGAAACAGCGTCACGTTTTTAACTACGTATTAAACGTGTACTGAAAACTACCGCAGCTGGAGTTAGATCTGGAGCTGATCAGCAGACTTGTCTGGATGTTTAAAGGTTTAGGAGTGTCGAGTGAAAATAAATTCGCTTTACTTTTAATAAAAGGCAAACCATCATTCAGAGAAGACGGATCTGCGCCATAATGTCGACGGAGCTGCACTGATGAAAGTGTTTGGATGTGCTGAGTGGGGAAGTGCGCTCTGGCTCCTACGGGAGGAAGCCTGGTCTTTTCCTTCCTGTCCACATGTAGCCACCCATATCACGTCTCGACTGTGATCCAAGATGGCGGCGCGGCAGTAGCACGCAGCGGCCTCTCCGGATTCAATACGGTGCTAATTACGTTTTTAAGTTTTTATTTACGGTTTTGAGCCCGACCATTGCTTCTACATGGATGCCAGAGACAGCGGTGTTCATGTATACAAACATGTATACAAACACCAGGACCTAATAAAGTACAGAAATCGTGTAACAACCAACCTGCACGATGATGTACTGGTTAGGCTTCGTGACCTCGGCTTGCTGCGGAGACCAGGCCTCCAGTCCCCGGTGTCGCCTGATACCAGAGACCAGGGGAGGGGACGCCGAAAGCGGTTCGCGAGGAAGCGGAAGCGTGGTAAGCGAGCGGGCGTCCGTGCTAGGCTAAAAACAAACCCTAGCCGGCCGGCTCTCCCATCCATTCTACTATCCAACGTTTGCTCCCTGGACAATAAACTGGACTACATCCGACTCGAACGCTCTACACGGAGAGAGGTTAGAAACTGCTGTGTGTTTGTTTTCACGGAGACGTGGCTCAGCGACAGAGTTCCGGACGCCGCCATTCAGCTGGACGGGCTAACTTCATTTAGAGCCGACAGAAATGCAGCTCTTTGCGGTAAGACTCGCGGTGGTGGTGTGTGTGTTTATATCAACACGGAATGGTGCAAGAACTCTGTGCTTGTTTCTACTTACTGCTCATCGTCAGTAGAGTTTGTGACTGTTAGATGCAGACCATTTTATTTACCACGGGAATTTACTACTGTTTACATTGTCGGAGTTTACATTCCTCCTAGCGCTAATGCTAAAGAGGCGCTAAGTGAGCTATACGGAGCTATTAGCGACCTACAGAATGTTCACCACGACGGACTTTTTATCATCGCCGGAGATTTTAACCATGCAAATCTTAAGTCAGTGCTCCCTAAATTCCATCAGCATGTGGACTTTGCTACGAGAGGTGAAAACACGCTGGATCTTGTTTACACAAACATTCCCGGCGCGTACCGTGCGGAGCCCCGCCCCCACCTCGGCTACTCAGACCACATCACTGTTATGCTAATTCCTGCATACAGACCACTCGTCAGACGCTCAAAACCGGTTCTGAAGCAGGTGAAAACCTGGCCAGCAGGAGCCACTTCTGCTCTTCAGGACTGCTTTGAGTGCACTGACTGGAATATCTTCAGGGAGGCTGCAACCAACGGCGACTCCGTCAACTTGGAGGAGTACACGTCAGCAGTGACCAGTTACATCGGCAAGTGCATTGATGACGTGACCGTTTCCAAGACCATCACTACACGCCCCAACCAGAAGCCGTGGATGAATGCTAATGTGCGTGCTCTGCTGAGGTCTAGGGACCTAGCCTTCAGAACAGGGGACAGGGTGGCCCTAAGAACAGCAAGGGCCAAACTGTCCCGAGCCATCAGAGAGGCAAAGCCTTTCTGAAGTGCTTCGAGAAGCTCGTCATGAGGCACATCAAGACCCAGCCACCACCCTCACTTGACCCCCTACAGTTCGCGTATCGTCCAAACCGCTCAACAGACGATGCCATTACCAAAGCCCTCCACTTAGCCCTCACCCATCTGGACAATAAGGACACTTATGTACGAATGCTGTTCATAGACTTTAGTTCAGCATTCAATACAATCATCCCTCAGCACCTGATTGGGAAGCTGAGCCTGCTGGGACTAAACACCTCCCTCTGCAACTGGATCCTGGACTTCCTGACTGGGAGACCTCAGTCAGTCCGGATCGGGAACAGCATCTTCAGCACCACCACACTGAACACTGGAGCTCCTCAAGGCTGCGTGCTCAGTCCACTGCTGTTCACTCTGCTGACTCACGACTGTGCAGCAATGCACAGATCGAATCATATTATTAAGTTCGCCGATGACACGACCGTGGTGGGTCTCATCAACAAGAACGACGAGTCAGCATACAGGGAGGAGGTGCAACAACTAACTGCCTGGTGTAGAGCCAACAACCTTTCTCTGAATGTGGACAAAACTAAAGAGATGGTTGTGGACTTCAGGAGAGCACAGAGCGACCACTCTCCGCTGAACATCGACGGATCATCTGTAGAGATCGTCAAGAGCACCAAATTTCTGGGTGTTCATCTAGCGGAGAACCTCACCTGGTCACTCAACACCAGCGCCATCACCAAGAAAGCCCAGCAGCGTCTCTACTTCCTCCGAAGGCTGAGAAAGGCACATCTCCCTCCCCCAACCCTGACCATGTTCTACAGAGGGACCATTGAGAGCATCCTGAGCAGCTGCATCACTGTCTGGTTTGGGAACTGTACGATCTCGGATCGCAAAACCCTGCAGCGGATAGTGAGGACAGCGGAGAAGATCATTGGGGTCTCTCTTCCCTCTATCATGGACACTTACACCACACGCTGCGTCCGCAAAGGCAACAGCATTGTGGATGACCCCACACACCCCTCACACACACTCTTCACCCTCCTGCCGTCTGGAAAAAGGTACCGAAGCATTCGGGCCCTCACGACCAGACTGCGTAACAGTTTCTTCCCACAAGCCATCAGACTTCTCAATAACCGAACTGTACTATACTGAGCACAACATACACACACATCATCTGTATGGACTGCACAGACCCTCACAAAACACACACACTGTTTTGCACACTTTTCTGCTGTTTTTGCACATATTGGACAATATCTCAGTCATCTGCTGTTTTTTGCACAACTCCATATATAATCCAAAGGACCTGCTGCTAAGAACCTGCTGCTGTTCATTCTTTTACTGCACAAAATACTGTTTGAACATTCAGTATACACACCGGTCGGTCGGCGCTGTTTCTGTTACTGTTTATTGTCTTTTGTGTATTGCATTTTTTGTACTTTTTGTATTGTCTTGTAACTTAATGTCTGCACTGTTTTTTGTCCTGCACTGTCTTTTGTCCTGCACTGTCTTGCTTGTCTTGTCCTGCACTGTTTGCACCAGGTTGCACAGTTGCACTTTATGTGGCTAAGACTACTTACATGTCCTTAGCCCTGTCTTTGTTTTATGTAGCACCTTGATCCTGGAGAAACGTCGTCTCATGTCACTGTGTACTGCAACAGCTATATATGGTTGAAATGACAATAAAAAGCTTCTTGACTTGACTTGACTTATTTCAGCTGTAGATTGTGAGCTAGAGTCTATTAACTGTGTGTGTGTGTGTGTGTGTGTGTGTGTGTGTGTGTGTGTGTGTGTGTGTGTGTGTGTGTGTGTGTGTGCAGGTTTTCCCCTTCACTTTCCCTTGTTATCAGCATATTACTGCTTACTTACACACTTAATACAGCTCCACTTCACAGTAACCCCGCCTCTCACTAACCCCGCCCCTAATCCTGCCCTGTACTGTACTTCCTCTCACAAGGGCATAAAATAAAAAGGAACTCCAGAAGCTGTAATTTATTTAAAAGTTATTTAAATACATCTGTTGAATCATTTCAGAGTCAAAAGCAGATGCTGACAGTGTGTAATGCTGACTAATCTACACTCACTGTCTCTCTCTCACACACACACACACACTCACACACACACAATATCACAAACTCTCACACACACGCACACACTCTCTCTCTCACACACACACACACACACACACAGGAGGAGGAGCAGTAGATACTCAGACTACTGGCTGACATGTCGGTGCGATCCCCTCCTTCAGCTTCCTGCCCTCTTACCCTGCTGGTCTAACGTGGAGGTGATAAGAGATTTACTGCCAGGGATTTTCCACTAAACACAACACAGACGACAGAAACATGGAGAAAACTACACCGTGCATCTCGTCACCATTTATTAAAGCACCGCTGAATTCTGGAGCTTCTGAGCAGTGAAAGAAACTCTGCTGCATCACATCAACCCCATCACTGATTGTTTCCCTCTGACAGAACGCTGTGTGTTTTTTACACAGTAGTGTCTTTTGGTCTGTTAAATAACTAAAATAATTATTCTGTACATACTCTATCCCCCCCCTCTCTCTTTCTGTCTCTCTCTCTCCGTTTCTCTTTCATTTTCTTTCTCTCTTTCTTTCTTTCTCTCTATCTTTCTCTCTTTTTTCTCGCTCTGTCTCTCTCTCTCTCTCTTTCTTTTTTTTATATATATATATATATATTGTACAAAACGATCTTCCGATGCTTTCGAGACTTTAGAGATTCTTCTGTCTCACGTGACAGTACACACGGTAACCATGACAACACCTAACTACACCCGCCGAAGGACCGAGCACCTCCGTCTACATTTATTTTTTCCTTGTCTCTGGCCGCTTACTTTTCTTGTGTTGTAAATCTTCTTACATTCGCTCACTAACAAGACAATTCTACACACATTCAGTCCTCCAACGGAATAAAAACTGTGAAGAATGAAATGAATGTTTATCTCTAAACATTTATCTGTAACGAGCAAGGTTTCAAGTCCCTCTGAAAGAATTGGGTGGGGGGTGGGGGTGGGGGTGGGGGGCTCTCCTTTAGGATCCATACAATGTGCGAGCGCTGCAGAATGGCTCATAATCACATTTGCACTTTTTGTGTTTATCTCAGCAAATATTAAACCGCTCGAGTCAGCTC
>NC_062520.1:4508186-4543186 GCF_022655615.1 Tachysurus fulvidraco | reverse complement strand
GATGCGGTGCTTCGTCCGAGGAGCATTTTACTTTCTCTCAGCTTTAACACTGCTAGAAATTACTACCAATGGTAGTATGGTGACCCATTTAACCCATCCAAAGTGCACACACACACACAGCAGTGAACACACACACACACACAGCGTGAACACACACCCGGAGCAGAGGGCAGCCATTTATGCTGCGGCGCCAGGGGAGCAGTTGGGGGGGGTTCGGTGGCTTGCTCACGGGCACCTCAGTCGTGGTATTGCCGGCCTGAGACTCGAACCCACAACCTTAGGGTTAGGAGTCAGACTCTCTAACCATTAGGCCACGACTTCCCCATCAGTGTCCTTCTGCATTAATATTTGTGATTACTACATCAACAGGTCACCAAGGCTATAAGGCTGGTTACAGCACGGTTGTCATGGTAACCTGTTTCCATCGACCGCACGGTTTTCTATCTTTACTCCCACCGCCGTCTCTTTTTTTTTGTCTACGATGCACGTCACGTCCTGACCCTCTTACGCACTTTGATACAAAGTGTTAAGTAAGTGTGTGTGGCTCGCAGAACCGAACTGCTCTCGTACGCGACCAACGCCACCAGTGAACACCAGCAAGACCAATATCTTTACTGCGCTTGTGGAAGTCGCTGTTTCTGGAAGACAGAGGCCTAAAGCTACACCCTGTGTTTGCATCATCCATCTTTCCTGCCCTAAATCTGCTTTTTGGCTTTGCTTTGGTGCTGATTTGAGAATTCAGTCCCACTGGAAGCACCGATTCTCTCTTCTTCTTCTCTTCATTACAGAGAGACACAGATCACCCTGTAGAGCGCTGCTGCTTTTACCGACGCTACATATAACTAAGACACGAAGGACGAAGCGCCCGGGTGCGAATCGATAGCGAGAGCGTGACTGCTTTAGACGATCGTTAATTAACGCGAAACGTTTTAGACTGACGGATGATGGAAAGATGGCTTCCGTAAATCTTTCTCCAATCCCAGCTTTAAGATTCTGTCATCAGCATCAAGTGCTTCAGGATATCTTGCCATGTTTCTTTTCTCATTTCAGTAAACTATAATGTAATATAAAGAAATAAAACATAAAGCCGCTTGAAGCTTTTCGCGATCTGTCCTGACCAGTGTTGTATAAAGTACTAGAAAGCAATACTTGAGTAAAAGTACAAGTATCGTACTAGAAAAAGACTTTGGTAGAAGTGAAAGTCACCTTTTAGAATATTACTCAAGTAAAAGTCTTAAAGTATCAGATATTTACTGTACTTAAGTATCAAAAGTCATTTTCTGATATTTAATGTACTTAAGTATTTGAAGTAAAAGTAAAAAGTAAAATTTCAGTGATTTTCTGTAGGCATAAGAGCAGGGGCGGTTCTAGGGTTTCATCTTTAGGGGTTTTAGCCCTCAGTGAGAATTTAAAACAAGAAGAGTTTTATATTATATATTATATGACTACATAGTAAGCAAAAAGTTATGGTATTATTTAAAATGGCAAAAGTGGACACCAAAATTTTATGCATGATGTAATGATGTCAGTCTTGAATCAGATCAGTTCATGTATGTGTGTATTCTCTACAAACAGTGTGTCTGATGTATGCAGTCATTAATAAACTCACAAGACAAAGACCAAATCAATAAATCTTATTTTATTTAGTATTGTATGGATTGTTTGCATTAATATTTTGTTTGTGCTACAACTCTGGTAATAAGAATAGTGACATTTAACTGCTTTTGGATGCCGTATTTGCGGCTTTCCGCTGATTAACGTTATAGATAAACGCCTCCAGCTCTGACTGCGCGTACACGCTGCGCGTACCTGTGCTTCTCCGTAGCGCGCGCAGACGTGCATAATACAATCTAGGAGCAGTGATTCGCCAAACCTCCCTTATTACAGTCACACACATTTCATCTGATTTTATTTTGTAGTAACGAGTAACGAAGATACTTAGTGGGAATATAACGAAGTAAAAGTATACATTTTATCTAGGAAATGTAGTGGAGTAAAAGTGAAAGTTGACATAAATTTAAAGTAAAGTACAGATACGTGACATTTCTACTTAAGTACGGTAACAAGTATTTGTACTCCGTCTCATTACAACACTGGTGATGACGCACACCTCCATGCCGTGCTCCTATAACCGCAACATGGTCCCGAGTCATTCGTCTGGTGTTATTTTGTCGATCGTCTGCCGGACCTTTTGGGCCGGTGTCTGTTTCGTTCATCGGGTGATTTTACACTAACTGCGTCGAAGGAGGAGCCGTCCGGGAACTGCCGCTAGCCCACAGACATCTGGTCATAGTCTAAAATAATCACGTAATCATTTGTGGCTTTCTCTGTGTCGTTAAATGTTGCTCCGTTGGGCAACAGCAAGACCACATAGAGACACGTGCTCGCACATGCAAGTGTGAATGAGCGCACTTTCACATGTGTGGGTGTGTCTGACTGCAGCGTTGCTGGGTGATGCTGTGTGTGTGTGTGTGTGTGTGTGTGGTGGATATTTTAGTAGATGCCTTACTGAGAAATCGGCTGAAGCTTGCTCATTTCCTGTTTGAAGCTGTTGTCAAGGGCAATCCTCATCTCTGTAAACACACAAGATGAGATGAGCGACAAAGTAAAAGGAGAAAAACATTTTTTTTTAAAATTGTTTTATTTTGTTTTGTTTTCGCACTTCGATCAGTCCATCCAAAGCTCTTTCTACGCTTTCAAAAGTTTCTCTGCCGATGGGCGCGACGGGTTTCTTCCACGATGACTCCACCTCCGGACTCGCCAAATTATTTGAAGATAATAAAATGAGAGATATAAGTCACATGCTGTGGGCTTTTGCCTCTTACCAGATCTCTGAAAGATTTTAGAACAATATGTTCAACGGCACCACCCCAGGAGATCGAACAACGTTCGTTTCTCAGATGTAGTTTCTCCGAAGATAACTGTGGATCTTTTAGACTGCACGTCGACTCGATGTTAAGGTGCATGGAAGTTGACCATGAACACAGAAGTTTAAACATGTTGTCGGGCTTGATTTGAAAGTTTCGACTCCTCTAAAACGATTCACCAAGAAGAGTCGACTCCCAAGCGACTCACTTTTCTTGTCACTCTTATTGCTGAGACGAATCAAATTGAAAGGAGCTGGAATTCCAAAGACTCAATCCACGTCTACCATGTCCAGGTTCATTCATTCATTCATTTTCTAACCGCTTATCTGAACTTCTCGGGTCATGGGGAGCCTGTGCCTATCTAGGATACAGCCTACAGGCAGGATACACCCTGGACGGAGTGCCAACCCATCACAGGACACACACACACACACTCTCATTCACTCAATTTTCAATTTTCCAGAGATGCCAATCAACCTACCATGCATGTCTTTGGACCGGGGGAGGAAACCGGAGTACCCGGAGGAAACCCCCGAGGCACGGGGAGAACATGCAAACTCCACTCACACAAGGTGGAGGTGGGAATTGAACTCCCAACTCAGTCCAGGTTCTGAACAGGAAAATCTGACAGAGTAACCACATTCTATCATGATAGAAAGCTCCTAAAAGTAGTCTTGATGTTGCGTTATTAGCTTTTCATCCTCCTGTTTTCAGAAGATTTGAGTGAGTCATTCCAAACAGTGCAGTGCATTATGGGTACACTGTCTGCCTTAAGCTACATTGTTGTTTATTATAGACTCAACAGCGCACTGGAAGCTGAAAACGGTGCACTGTAAAAAAAAAAAAAAAAAAAAACAACAGGGAAAAGTGTAATCACAGCCGGCTCTGACTCTCGGCACCTCGTCAAACCGGCTCGCAGAGAAGCCGGCTTGCGTTTGAGTCATTTACTTTACAGGGCAGTGCGAGATTTATACAGCGTGTAGAAGCTGCCAGGTTATAAAGCTCAACCCTGAGGAATGGTTTAGTGTGGGATCGAGACTTACTGAGTCACACACTCACTCATCAGACCGTTCGGTGCTTCGTCGTCCTGTCAAAACACACTGCATGAAAACGCCATTATAACCCGATACGGTTTTTGGATCACGTGAGCCGACTGTAGCTACGTGTGTATTTTCCTGACCTACACCTCTGAGCTTTAGATACTTTACTGTATGAAGTCTAAAATGATGGGGCTGTAACTCTTTATTAGTACCTCGCTGCTGTTAAATCACTACCCTGACTGACCATAAATCCACAGCTGGTCCCTCTGTAAGTCGTAACCCTCAACAGAGACACCTTCAGGCCGCCGTGACTCAAACCTGGCTAACAGTCAGGAGGAGCGTTGACCGGAATACCCTCAAGCGACGTCTCGAACCATCGGCTACACGGGAACGCTATTATCCGGACGATAAGCTGTGCTGGAGCGTAAAGGCCAAGAAGCGCTTTATCATCACTAACAGCAAGACTTTTCTAATGTTTCTTTTAAAATCTCATTACTTCTTCACAACGACATACATCTTCACTTAGCTTCATAACTAGGTCATACTCGCACGACGCACGACTTCACACGAGCGTGAAAAAGCATCAGAGGCGTGAAGCATCGCTCACACACTCACCTGAGTACTTTATATACACCTGGAGGATTAAAATATTTAACCTGTTTGATTAGTAATTAGTGTTTTTTGTTGTTTTTTTAACCTATTAGCATTACTTTGCATTCGTGTTGTGTTTCAAATCACATTCTTATTTATCTAAGTTAGTTAGTCACATGCCGACTTCATTTCCTCCTCGGTTTGTGGGGCGTGCGACGAGACCGCGGTTCTTTAAAATGACCACAGATTTTCTGCAGGTTTGGGTCGAGACGTGTCGCGTGACATCAAAGCAACACGCATTCAGTAGAAGCTCTCTTCCGTTTGCGCGTGACGTGACGTGACGTGACGTGACGTGAGGTGACGTGTGTACAGCTCTCATTAACAGTCATTACTGTACGTCTGTGTCTGTCTGGTAGGACCTTAAAAGAATAATGTAGACTCTCACTTAACGTGAAGAATCTTGCGCTTGTGACTTCGCAGATTAAAGTAGTTTTCTGCAAAAAAACAAAACAAAAAAAACGCACAGTCGCATGACAAATTTTCAAGAAAGCTGCAGCAAAATCAAACATTTTGTCTTTTAACCATCGATAAAGTCGTCTGCGAAGTCCTGGGAGGACCGATTTAACGTGTAAGCGATGTAACTAAAAATGGTTAAAAACTACGTGAGGTTTTATTTTAAAAAAATAAAGTACGATATCGGTCAGTTATTGTTGTATGAGACTTGTACAGAGTGTTAAAACTCTCCGTATAAGGAGGTCACTACTGAAAGAACAGCGTTGGCTTCAGTCCCACATGTCTTGTGTAAAAACACTGAGAGGTATACAGCGTAGCGTCGCGTACACCGCGTTGTGCTGTAGGAGTAACATCAGCTCCAGGACACATGCTTTACTCAGCGGTGGCTTCAGATTAAAAAGTACCTAAGGTTGTGGGTTCGAGTCTCGGGCCGGGAATACCATGACTGAGGTGCCCTTGAGCAAGGCACCGAACCCCCCAAATGCTCCCCGGGTGCCGCAGCATAAATGGATGCCCACTGCTCCGGGTGTGTGTTCACGGTGTGTGTGTGTGTGTGTGTGTGTGTTCACTGCTGTGTGTGTGCACTTTGGATGGGTTAAATGCAGAGCACGAATTCAGAGTGTGTGTCACCGTACTTAGCCGTATGTCACGTCACATTATATATTTGTATTTTATTACTCTTGGCTGCTTGTAACAGTGAAATTTCCCCATTGTGGGATGAATAAAGGTATCTTATCTTATCTTTTTTGTTTATTTATAGCTGCAGAGGTTCACGGTTGGTAACACGACCACAACGGAAATCACTTGTTCCACAAGTTTGACAGAGGAAAAAGGAAAACCGAATGAGTAAGAATGAGTCAGGATAATTCTTAACAGAAAGCACAGACAGCTGGCAGAAATAGCTGCCGAATCCAGCTGTGGTGGGTGCAGTGCGGTGGCAGCAGGCCAAGGGGTGACATTTCTCCTCCATCTGTGGAACCATTTAATCAGAGACTTAATCTGAGTCAGCGAGCGAGGATTGAGCAAGATGCTTGCTCTGTAAGAGAGGGAGAGATGGAAAGACAGAGGAAGTATGCCCCAATTCCCACTTATATCTACAATCTTATCAGGACGGGCATTTAGTTCCTTCAGGGTCTCAATTTAAATGGAGTAATGTCGCTCCGTGAAACCTAAACCATCCGAAAGCCCCGCCCACCTCGACTGGTGATTGGCTGCAAAGTTTGTGATTTTAAAGTTCAGGCATTTCATCAACTCGTCATTTCATTACAGTACCGTCTCCCGAGACGAAGCTGCGTCGTCTCGTCCTCCCGGGCAAAAAGCCTCCATTTTACTCGATCAGACGACCAAACATGCTCGTTTCACTACGTAGCTCCGCCTTCTCGTTCGATGGACATCTAAAATCCTCCATAAACACACCGTGCTCCTTGCGATCCTCCTCAGAAGCGGTTTAATATTCTGATTAAATATAACAAGTCCTGAAGGGAGGACGAACGAGAGACGGAGGTTACGTACGATTTTTTTAAAGGATGTAAATAAAATGTACAAACTTTACATGTTTTTTTCTTGTGTAAACTATCAAATTTTTCTTCATTTAATGACACCACAATTCAAATTTTGTTGTCAAGGACAACTCTAAGGGTGTGTGTGTGTGTGTGTGTGTGTGTGTGTGTGTGTGTGTGTGTGTGTGTGTGTGTGTGTGTGTGTGTGCATGCACTGGGTGGTTGCAACCTGGAGGGTATTTTTACACACAGGAAGTGGATGAAATCAGCCTCTGTGGCCTTTCACTTCCCTTCTTCTGCCAGCTGCATGCTTGTTTGCTATGATAAAGAATTGCTACTAGTAATGGTGTAGTCTCCAACACACACACACACACACACACACACACACACACACACCCTTTCTCCATCCGTCATCAGCGTCTTTCTTCTGCTCCTTTATGACTCCAGTGTGCCGGGGTCTGCCTCACATCCGTGTGCTCTTTGCCCCGTCCTGATTGCGGGCTACGTTCCTTTAAGAAGTCCCAAGCTGCAAAACTGGCCCAGATTCAAGGTTTAAAGAGTGTGTGTGTGTGTGTGTGTGTGTGCAAAACCTCGTCACTCACCCCTCAACCTTCTACTAATTCACATCAGTTCCTGCTGCGAGGGTTTCGTGCACTTTGTTATACAAGGAAACATTCTTAGGTGTTGCAATTCAGTTTCCTGCTGTGGAGGTTGCTACATTTAACTCACTGCTGTGTTTATTCTGGGTGTTTCTGTGAACACTACATCGTGTGGGTGCTTGCAAGCCAACAACAACAAAAAAACATAATATTGAAAGTATTTTTAAAGGATTGTTGCGCCATGGTTGTGTTGTGGTTGCTATCACGCTGATAGTTTAACCGTAACGTCTTTAGTCGGCGCGCGCGCACGTGTGTGTGTGTGTGTGTGTGTGTGTGTGTGAGATTCGATTTTATTTGTATAGTTCTTTCCTGTAGGGCTTTATAGAACATAAATATAGATCAAAAAGTTTATCGTACAAAGATTAATATTAAGCAAACACTCCGTTAGATGGAAGAGGAAGAAACCTTGAGAGGAACCAGACTCAAAAGTGAACCTTATCCTCATTTGGGTGACACTGAAGGGTGTGATTTATAAACTGTTATAAACACCAGAGAGTGTTATTATGAATGATGTCCTTTCCACAGTCAGATAGAGTCTGATAATTGTGTATTGATGAGGAGGTTGTTGTCCTCAAACACCACATGGAGTTGCATCTGGACACTGCTACCCCAACTGGAGCTAGAAGATCTCTTTTGTGCCCCTTTTCCACCGAGGCAGTTTGAGTGCTGGTTCGGAGCCCAAGTTAAAATCAGTTCTTTCTTTTTCGACACCCAAAGCTCTGGCTCTGAACAGTGGTCCCCTGATGCAAGCGGTTCTTAAGTCTAGGCCAGCAACGTTTTGGTTCTACTTAAGAACCGCTTGCGTCAGGGACTGGGGGCGGGGCTGGGTTTTTGTTAGCGCCTTTGATAATGTACCTCAAGTAGGGACCGTAGGCGGGGTTACTGTTCACGCCTTTGATAATGTACCATAAGTAGGGATTGGGGGCGGGGTTACTGCTTGCACCTTTGATAATGTACCATAAGTAGGGCCTGGGGGCGGGGTTTTCTGTTCGAGCCTATGATGTACCTTAAGTAGGGGGTGGGGTTACTGTTCGCGCCTTGATATTATACCATAAGTAGGGACCGTGGGCGGGGTTACTGTTCGCGCCTTTGATGTACCTTAAGTAGGGGCTGGGGGCGGGGTTACTGTTCGCTACTTTGATGTACCTTAAGTAGGGGCTGGGGGCGGGGTTACTGTTCGCGCCTTTGATGTACCTTAAGTAGGGTCTGGGGGCGGGGCTACTGTTAGTGCATTTGATAATCTACCATAAGTAGGGACTGTGGGTGGGGTTACTGTTCACGCCTTTGATGTACCTTAAGTAGGGGCTGTGGGCGGGGCTACTGTTAGCGCATTTGATAATGTACCATAAGTAGGGGCTGTGGGCAGGGTTACTGTTATAGCCTTTGATGTACCTTAAGTAGGGGCTGTGGGCGGGGCTACTGTTAGCACATTTGATAATGTACCTTAAGTATACTAATGTTTAATACACTTTTACTTTACCGCAATATGATCAGTTATCAGCACACATGATAGTAGGTAGCTACATGCTAAGGCTAACTTTTTTCTGTGTAAATGATAAAATAACGTTTTATCACGAATAACGAATGTACTTTATCGATTACAACCTCCGTTTATACAGATTACATGGAGCTGCACGTACACGTTGTATTCGCCACGTTTGGATGCCGATGTAGTTCGCAAAGCCATGAGCATTTTGTTGATGTGTTTGCTGCTGCTGCGCTAACATTGCTGTATAACATTGTATACTGTGACGTAAGACTTGGCTCTGTGACGGCTCTCTAGCCCATGGAAAGGCAAAGCGGTTCTTAGAAGGCTTAGAACCAACTTCGCACCAGCACTAGCTCTGGTATTGGTACTTTCTGGTGGAAAAGGGGGCATCGGTGCCTCAGGAACCTCACATTGGATCTATATTTTCTGGTGCATAACCCATAACAGCTAATGTGGGCTTTTGATTTATTTTGTATAGTAGCTGATTTTCATTTCACAGGTTGACGAGTTAAACCATTTAAATTTGGCTACATGACTTTTTTTAGTGGGTTTCTGGATGACAACTGATTCGTAATTATCAGTAGTATGGAGTGATGGAGACCTGGGAGACCCACAGCACAGGACAGTCTTTATGACAAGTCTCCAATAGGGTCTAATCTAATCCATAGTGTGGGCTGTAATAAATAATAAATAAATAAAAACCAATAAAACAAGCAGACACAATAATGACTGTTGAAGGTGTTTTGAGAATCTGGACCAGTGAAGGTGATTTCAGGTAAGCAGTGAGGAACTCCAACAAGATTACAGTCTTCTCCAGTATCTTCGAGGGCATTGGATTTTAAATCCAGGAAGCAGAGTGTGTTGTTTGAATGTTTCGGGCGTGGCAGCGTGTCGATTGTCAGCAGGATTGTTATTGAATACGAGGCAGAGATACACACTGCTGTCATTCCACATAGAGGAATGAAAGGAATCCACTTTGTGTGTGTGTGTGTGTGTGTGTGTGTGTGTGTGTGTGTGTGTGTGTGTGTGTGTGTGTGTGTGTGTGTGTGTGTGTGCTTGCTTACATTCTCTCAACTGTTCAGACCTTGAGGTTGGTGAACCGTCTGTGTGAACCATCGCGATAAAAGTTCCGTTACATGTTGTGATTGTTTCGCAGCTCGCACCTGTCGAACGTCCGTTTCATCCTCCAACAATTTTCGCAAATGTTTCAGAAAGGACAGTAATATATATTTTTATAATGGATATTTTCTAATCATGTAGTTTTACAACTTTATTCTGTTATCCGATACATCAGAAACCAGCTCTCCATCTGATTTGTTTCTGCTGTGCCTTTGTGCAAAGAGGAAAGATGGTCATTGATTGCTCTCTGTCTGTGAGTGGGTGAGTGAGTGGGTGGATGGGTGGGTGAGGTTGGGTGAGTGAGTGGGTGGGTGAGGTTGGGTGAGTGAGTGAGTGAGTGAGTGGGTGAGGTTGAGTGAGTGAGTGGGTGAGGTTGGGTGAGTGAGTGAGTGGGTGAGGTTGGGTGAGTGAGTGAGTGGGTGAGGTTGGGTGAGTGGGTGAGGTTGGGTGGGTGAGCGAGTGAGTGAGTGGGTGAGGTTAGGTGGGTGAGTGAGTGAGTGAGGTTGGGTGAGTGAGTGAGTGGGTGAGGTTGGGTGAGTGAGTGAGTGGGTGAGGTTGGGTGAGTGAGTGAGTGGGTGAGGTTGGGTGAGTGAGTGAGTGAGTGGGTGAGGTTGGGTGAGTGAGTGAGAGGGTGAGGTTGGGTGAGTGAGTGAGTGAGTGAGTGGGTGAGTGAGTGAGTGAGTGGGTGGGTGGGTGGGTGAGTGAGTGGGTGAGTGAGTGAGTGAGTGGGTGGGTGGGTGGGTGAGTGAGTGAGTGGGTGGGTGGTAGCTGTATCCATCTTTAGGCATTAAGCCAATCCCACTGGTGTCCACTCTGGCAGGTTGCTGTTGCATTGTGGTTCATATGCTTTTATCATTTTTTTTTTGTCTTCTAGACAGTGGACATCCATAAGGAGAAGGTGGCCAGGCGAGAGATCGGCATCCTGACCACTAACAAGAACACATCCAGGACGCACAAGATCATCGCTCCACCTAACGTAGAGAGGCCAGTGAGGTACATTCGAAAACCGATAGACTACACCTCGTTGGATGACGTGGGGCACGGAGTTAAGGTACGTACAGTACATCGTGTTCTTCAGCTGCAGGAGTGTGTGTCCGTGTTATTTGTCAGGAGAGTTTTAGATGAATCGACTCGCACACTATTTTCTAAGATCTACTCCCACTTTAGAATTAAGAAGCCGGTTCTTTCCGGTTCTTTCTTTTAGGAAGTATTTTGATGTCTGATCTGCTTCTCAGTGAGTTATTTCAGTCGGTAAAATAACAAAAGCTTTTTAAATCCCCAGACTTAAAATTGTAGGGAAATTTGTAGCCTTGCCCGAATTTTTTATTTATTTATTTGTTTCCCCCCACGTCAAAAGCAGACACAGTAGCAGAGCTTCTCTTTTACCTCCCAGGGTGAAAGAAGCCTCCCTTTCATTAAATCAGATGCAGACTCTGCTGTTTTTGGACTTCTACCCAAAGCTACCGTCCCCCCCGTCCCCCCCACTCTAATCCATCATTCTAATCACTCCGATTCGATCAGGCCTCTGCTGTAGGCTTTACCACCCAATCAGCTGTACAAAATATATACTGACTGCATGAATTAAGTAGCACACACATCACCGAGCTGGAGATTATTTAATTTACAGCGTGCCTGGGTCGTATTAAGGCTCTGAAATCAGTTCAAACATTCAAGCACACACAATAATTTATTCAGTACGGTGCAAATACGTTTCGGCAGTCATTCCTTTTTCAAACGCTCGAGTGCCGCCAATTGTTTGAGGGTGGAATTGCATCTGTGATCGTTCTCGTCGGCGATTGATGGAACGGGGGCCAGTCAGGAGCCAATCGGATTTCAGCAGTGGCCCCGCCTCTAGAACCGCCCCTGGTAAGCGTGTAAAGATTTACTGTTCACGGTTGTAAGGACAGCATAGTAGTCTATGGAGCCTTGAATTGTTCCACATTATTGCTTATGTCTTAGATAATTTAATTAAACACAGTATTAAAGTATATACTTCACAGAGCTGCTTTTAGCTACAGTTTTCTAGGATATGTCAGTTTTAGCTTTGTCACTTTCCTGACCAGTTTCCCAGCCCCTGGTAATTAAAAACCAGTGCTACCAGTGGTGGTGGGGTCGGTAGTGGCTCAAGTGGTTAAAGCTCTGGGTTGTTGATTGGAGGATTTGGATACAAGCCCCAGATCTGTTAGGCCCTTGAGCAAAGCCCTTAATCCTCTCTGCTCCATGGGCATTGTACCGTGGTCGTTACCGGTTTGGTTACTGCCAAATGTTGCACTTCAAAAGTTCAGTTTTTCAACTCCAGCACACCACCTTGCTGCTACCCAGCTTGGTGGAGTGTTTATTTGACTTGTCAGTCTACAATGGAGGCAGCAAGTCAATTCCAGTCCAGGAATAATTTATTACATTTGGTTAAGTGAGTTAATTTGTTGCTTTTAAACCCCTCTGCTTCTTCCGTTTACATATTGCCACAGAAGAAAGTCGTAAAAGACCTACTTCCTTTCAAAATGTGTTAAAGCTACATGAAGTTCAGTGTTATGCAAAGATGAGGCTTCCTCTCAAACGCTGTGGTCTTCACGAGGTGTCAGACCAACGTGGCTTATTAGCAATCGCAGATTAAGTGCATCGATGCTGACACACACCTCATCCCTGCCTCATTTGTTCCTTCCTCATACGCCTTCTGAACTGTGGTGAGTGGTGTGGGAAAATCCTTTGCAGTAGTTCTCTCTTGTCCTCAGGCGCAGGCGGTTTTATTTATTTATTTATTTTTTTCTGACTCTCTCTAACGAGTTTCAAACTCTATCCAGCCTGCAGACATTCCAGCAAAGCCTGACTCATCACATTGGAGGATTAGAACATCTTCAGCCAGACCGAACTCGCTCGCCCACTCAGAGTTCTCTCAGTAACCTCTAAAGATGTGTTTTACATTGCTAGACAGCTGATGCTTAATCCAGTCAACTGCTCTGGAAAGCTTTCTGAAGGGTGTCTTAGACGGGACGGAACATTTTCCGCCGAGCCTTTAACCCGTGATGTAAATGGAAGAAATATTCTTCGGAAACTATAAAAACATGTCATTTAGAGAACGTCCCTCGACTCACTTCATCCCACACGTGCCCTTATATTTGCGATCAAATAAGTAGAAGTGATCTGTCTGATTTTGCCCCAGTATAACTGGTTGCACTAAGTTTTTATTTCATTATTTGAGAGTCTTAGAGCGACAAGTACAAGCTGAGCTCCCGGAGGAATTCTGACCTATTCCGCCTTCTCCCGCAGACATTCCTGAACAGTCTCGCCCACTCCTGTAGAACGATTGACAGATCCCTTCCACCCTCGCTGCTATTATTGTAGCCTTGTACCCTTACGACTTTCATATCAGTTTTACCCTCATGAGACTATAAACCAACCCCTCTTGCCCTCTTTTTTGTTTTTGTTTGTTCCACGGAGTCCACCGAGCCCCAGCCCTTTAGCAAACCTCTATCTTGGTGATTAAACTCGGACATCTTGCACAGAACTCAACTGTTGATCTTACACTCGAAACGGTCAATTATTCATTCGTCTTCTTTATCTGGAGCCTCAAATTACCTCACTCGTTTTCTCACTTGTTTCCTCGAAGCCATATTACACAACCGAGTCAGGTCTTATTGTAGTCCTCTGCTCATCTGTGATTGGCACAAAAAGCCTTACGTGAGCAAAGCAGGTAACATTCAGCTTTTACTCCTGAATGAATGAATAATGTTGTTTTCTTCTATCAGGCTAACCTCGTTGCCCACATTAAAGAATGCATTATTGACGCAGCGCTTCGGTCTCAGCCTGTCGTAATCATTTTAATCCCTTGTTTTTTTTTTACTCCATTCAGTAAGGGCTTGGCATACTTTAGAATTGCATTTGGAATAAGAAAGATTGGTAAGCTCCTGGCAGCGTGCTATATGGGGAAATTTATAGCGTGATGAAAAGGTAGACATGGCTCACTCACCACCGCTACCAGTGATCATTGGGCAAATTCTATATAGTGTAAGGCTTCTAATTTAAATCAGCATTAATGCGAAGTTTTGTTTCACTTGTCTCACAAAGTTTCTCTAAGGGACTTTTTACACCCGGTCACTTCATGTGTTGTCTCTGATCCGATAGCTATCTGATTTGTTAAAATTGTTCCATTTACATCAGGCCACATAAACGCGTCTCGGCGAATCGGACATCGATCACCTCGCAGATCACCTGCGAGTGACGTACTTCCGTTTGGGAGGAGTATAGCGCTGACGTATGTGGCTTGAACAACCACATTCATTTACACCTGTCCAGTTTCATCTGAAACGCGTCCCAGACCACCTCCAGAAGGGGTTTGTACCATCGGATTTATATCCGTCTCCAAAACGTTTCAGAGGGCATTTAGACCTGGTCTTTTTACCACCGGATAGCTATCTGATCACAGAAAACACAGGAAGTGACCAGGTGTAAAAAGCCTCTAAGATTCAGATAAGCCAAAAAAGTTATAGTTGTATTGTAAGTGCTGCGAATGTAAGTACACAAAACTTAAAGCTAGTTTAGAGCCATGGAGCATGAAAATCTCTCTCTAGTTTAATAAATATCTACTAATAATTATTTGTAACCCTATACGCTGCTTTGAGTGAACCTGATTCAAAATGTCACTAGTGTTAATGTCGTGTTCCTGTCAATCACCACAAGTTGCTAGTCATATTCAGGTTGGGTCTCAAGTTACTTTTTTCCTCACGTCCAAGTGAAAGCTCAAGTCATCTTTATCTTCAGGTTGTGTAACAAGTCACTTTAACCCTTAAGACCATATAAAGCCTTACCCCCCCCCCCCTTTTTTTTTTTACCTTTAAATCTATATAGTGTGTCAAGTCACGTCCAGGTTCAGGCTCAACTCACTTACTTTCAGGTTAAGTCTCAAGTCACCTTTACCTTCAGGCTGCATAAGTCACTTTAGCCCTTATTAAGACCATATAAAGCCTTAACACCCCCCCCCCTCTTTATTTATTTATTTATTTATTTACTTACTTACTTACTTACTTACTTACTTACTTACTTACTTACTTACTTACTTACTTGCTTATTTACCTTTAAATCTATATAGTGTGTCAAGTCACGTCCAGGTTCAGGCTCAACTCACTTACCTTCAGGTTAAGTCTCGAGTCACTTTTACCTTCAAAATCCAAATCAAGCCTCAAGCATTTTTACCCCAAATCCAAGAAGGGTCTTAGGTCAATTTTAACCCTGAAGTCCAAGTCTATTGTCGTCACACTTATCCGCATGTCCAAGTCAATGAAAAACAGTAACATATTGATATTTGTAAGTTTTTGACCTGTTCCTCTGTCTCTTTTATTCCTGTCTCCTCTCTTTTACTTTTTTCTTTCTCTCTTTCTCATGCCTGCATTAGTGGCTAAAAGCCAAGGTAAGTCCTGATTGTCACGAGCCCCAGTCCTGCTGTAGTTTATCGATCAGCTGCTTTCCCTCAACCCCTCTCTCATGTAGTCCAGTTTAATTCCTCCTCATATCACATAGCCCACACGTCAGGGCTGGGCGATATAACCGAGCGGTGGTGGTGTTGTTGTTAAGGTTGTATGATATTGTGAAATTGAAATTCCAAGGTTTTAAATCCGCATTCATGAGCTGGTTCATGAGAGAGCGCAGGGTTGATAATTCCAGTCTTGTTAACTTTAGTAGCTCTTTTTCTTTCTTTTTTTTTTATTTATTTATTTTTGCATCTTATCGCCCACCCCTACAGCTCTACATACACACGTCTCTGTGTCTTAACACAAAATAGCGCCTGCACATGTAGTTAAAAACAACCCTTTTGTAGGCTGTGTGGGTTTCCCAGACTCAATGATCGCTTTCATAGAGCTTCGGCCTGCCTGTGAACAGCGCCGGGTATTTATCAGACATCGCACAATAGCACCCTGATGAAAAATTGGATGGCTTATCTAATATCAGGAACAACAGATTATTGATGATATTATACTGCAAAAGTCTGTTTCATTCACTTCAGTTCACTTAATGCGAGTCTCTCAGAAAGCTTATAAAGCTAATCTTGAGGTCTGGGAAGCCCACCATTCGCCCCACTGGCCTGTTGTCTTCGTCTACGGTTTGTCTGTATATCCTCTGCTCAAACCCTCATGCTGTGTTTTTAAACTCTCGCTCAATCAGCAACATGGAAACAACCAATCAATCAGAGGAGGAACGCTATCGAGAACCAACCCGCCGACACAGAAGCCACCCAGTCCGCCCATGACAGGGCGTGGCACTCTCGGGTGAGTCCGGGGTTACTGTAAGAACATGAAATAAAACACAAAACATGCCGTTATAGGAAAGTAATCAACTACGGCGTGGGGTGACACGGATACACTTTACAGCCTCTCTTCAAGCGGATCGTTAACACATTATACAGCCTGTAACACTGGGTTGTACAAACACTGCGAATATTTGTTTAGTAATAAACAGTATGAACTTTTTATCCCTTTCTAGTTACATTAAACCTGATTGTGTATTTTCAATGGAGGAGGAGCGGGTAATGGCAAAATTGCTAAGATTTATTTAGTAAATAAACTCTCTCTCTCTCTCTCTCTCTCTCTCTCTCTCTCTCTCTCTCTCTCTTTCTCTCTGATTGTCTCACAGGCGTAACACTTCATATAAAACTCTTGAGCCAGTAAAACCTCCCACAGTGCCTAATGACTACATGACCAGTCCCGCTCGCCTCGGGAGCCAGCACAGCCCGGGACGCTCAGCCTTGCTTAACCAGAGACCAAGAACCCACAGGTGTCACACACACACACACACACACACACACACACACACACACACACACACACACACACACAAGCGAAGCTATTATGTAATCTACTAGTATATCACTAATATTTCAGTAGTGGGAGGGATTACTAAAAATATGTCTGAGAAAATGCCTCTGTTTGGTTTTATGTCGCAGTTCTGACTATAAACGACTATTCGAGCAGTCGGAAAGTTTTTTTTTTTCTCTCTGATTTCCGCCATGGTATTTGCTTTTCATGTCATGACTCATGCCTAAGCTTTGAAGAGCATCTTCTCCATTTTCTGGAGTTTTAACCACTGTGACCAATCCTGTATGTCCAACTGCATCCTTATGCAATAGTGGGGTGGAGTGAAGTGGGGTGGAGTGTGGTGGGGTGAGGTGAAGTGGGGTGAGGTTAGGTGAGGTGGAGTGGGGTGAGGGGGGGTGGAAAGAGTGGCTGGCGTGAGTGAGTGAGGTGAGATGGAGTGGAGTGAGGTGAGGTGAGATGGAGTGAGGTGAGGTGAAGTGCAGTGAGTGAGGTGGGTGGGGTGCAGTGAGTGAGGTGGGTGGGGTGCAGTGAGTGAGGCGAGATGGAGTGCAGTGAGTGAGGTGGGTGGGGTGCAGTGAGTGAGGCGAGATGGAGTGCAGTGAGTGAGGTGGGTGGGGTGCAGTGAGTGAGGCGAGATGGAGTGCAGTGAGTGAGGCGGGGTGGGGTGCAGTGAGTGAGGCGGGGTGGGGTGCAGTGAGTGAGGCGGGGTGGGGTGCAGTGAGTGAGGCGGGGTGGGGTGCAGTGAGTGAGGTGGGTGGGGTGCAGTGAGTGAGGTGGGTGGGGTGCAGTGAGTGAGGTGGGTGGGGTGCAGTGAGTGAGGTGGGTGGGGTGCAGTGAGTGAGGTGGGTGGGGTGCAGTGAGTGAGGTGGGTGGGGTGCAGTGAGTGAGGTGGGTGGGGTGCAGTGAGTGAGGTGGGTGAGTGACGTTTTCTGATGAACTTTCTTTTTTCTTTTCTTTTCTCTCTTCTTTGCAGGAAAAAGGTAGGACATGATTTATTTTCACTTAGCTTTTAAGTAGCATGGAGACACTGTGGAGACAGGGGGGGGGGGCAAAATAGAGACGGTGAACATGCTGAGAGTTCTGTGCAGGGGATTACAGAAAAAGTGTGTGTAGAAATGGTGGTTGCCCCAGATGTGGTATAGAGGATGTGTTTTGGTAATCAGTAATCTGGTCAAAGGCAGCCATCGCAAACGTGCAAAAGGTAATCGTTGGGTTCGAGCTGCAGCATTCTGTCTCGCGCTTCAGGAGAAACGGCAGCGACTCACTGATTTATCCTTCTGCATAGTGGCTGAAAACGACACAAAGATTTTATACAGAACTGGGTTGAGATGTCTGGCAGATATTAAAAGCATGCGGCTCTTTCAGGAGCTGCTCTTTTACAGTGACAGCCTGAGTGGGAAGGCTTTAAACTCCACACTGAGAGATGCACAAAATGAGGCCGCCTGGTAAAAGCCATGCAGTCGTCTCTAACAGACGCTCGACGACTAGCGAGTATAAGGTCTGTAATAGTCATGAAAAATAGGCTGCAAGAGGCTGTGAATCTATACCACAGGCACTGAGGGAGTTTGCTGGAAACTCTGATGAGGTTAACCAATAGGGTGTGAGTGAGTGTGAGCGACGAGTGTGTGAGCGAGTGTGTGAGCGAGTGTGTGAGTGAGCGACGAGCGTGAGCATCGAGCGTGAGCGCACCATCGCTTGATGAATTTACTCGTCTCCGTTCTGTCTTCACATTACACCTGGGTTCTTTTAGAGCTGTGCAAGTCTCTCTGTCTCGGGCGAGAGGGAGAGGGAGGGTAGAAGGAGAGAGGGAGAGGGAGAAGGGGAGAGAGCGAGAGAGAGAAAGAGAGAGCGAAGGCGAGAGAGGAGAAGAGAGATGAATAGAGAGAGAGAGGAGAGGGAGAGGCAGAGGGAGAGAGAGGAGAGAGAGAGAGAGGAGAAGAAGAGAGAAGGAGAAGGAAGAGAGAGACAGAGAAAGAGAGAGAGGAGAGGAAGAGAGGAGAAGGGAGAGAGAAGAAGAGAGAGAGAGGGGGAGAGAGAGAGGAGGGAGAGAGAGAGAGAAGAGAGAAAGGAGAGAGAAGGAGAAGAAGAGAGAGCGAGAGAGAGAGAGAGCGAGAGAGAAGGAGAGAGAGAGAGAGAAGAGAGAGAGAGGAAGGAGAGAGAGAAAGGAGAAGAGAGAGAGAGAGAGAGAGAGGGGGAGAGAGAGAGGGCGAGAGAGAGAGAAGGAGCGAACGGGCATGCGCTCGGTAGGGATGCTGCTATCTCTATCTTCTCTCTCTCTCTCTTTCTCTCTCTCTCTCTCTTTCTCTCTCTCTCTCTCTCTCTCTCTCTCTGTCTCTCTCTCTCTCTTTCTCTCTCTCCCTCTCTGAGTTCAGTTCACAGTTCAGCTCATTTCAATAAATATTAACGTTTGTATTGCCAAAGCTTAGATACACAATTTTGAAGCAAAAGAAATAATCTAATAGAAACAAGTGAAAATAAATTCAAAAAAGACATTCAAGAATAAACAACCCTAACTCTTTATTTTAAGGGTGTAACTGACTTTTGTTTCTTCTTCTCTCTCTCTCTCTCTCTCTCTCCTTCTCTCTCTCTCTGCAGTGGCAGCAGTGGGGGTAGTGGCAGTCGCGAGAACAGCGGAGGCAGCAGCATTGGCATACCTATCGCCGTGCCGACTCCCTCCATCCCTAACTCTGGTCCAGGTAAAACACTTCCTCAGAACTCTAACCCAGGACTAAACACTTCTACTTCATTCTGTCCTGCATCTGCGTGTGTGCGTCTGTCTGTGTGTGCGTCTGTCTGTGTGTGCGTCTGTCTGTGTGTGCGTCTGTCTGTGTGTGCGTCTGTCTGTGTGTGCGTCTGTCTGTGTGTGCGTCTGTCTGTGTGTGCGTCTGTCTGTGTGTGCGTCTGTCTGTGTGCGCGTCTGTCTGTGTGCGCGTCTGTCTGTGTGTGCGTGTCTGTGTGTGTGTGTCTGTGTGTCTGTGTGTGTCTTTGTGCGTCTGTGTGATTGTCTGTGTGTTTGTCTGTGTGTGTGTGCGTCTGTGTGTGCGTTTGTCTGTGTGCGTCTGTGTGTGCGTCTGTGTGTGTGCGTCTGTGTGTGCGTCTGTGTGTGCGTCTGTGTGTGTGTCTTTGTGCGTCTGTGTGTGCGTCTGTGTGTGTGCGTCTGTGTGTGCGTTTGTCTGTGTGTGCGTCTGTGTGTGTGCGTCTGTGTGTGTGCGTCTGTCTGTGTGCGTGTGTCCATGTGTGTGTCTATGTGCGTCTGTTTGTGCGTCTGTGTGATTGTCTGTGTGTGTTTGTCTGTGTGTGTGTGTGCGTCTGTATGTGCGTCTGTGTGTTTGTCTGTGTGTGTTTGTCTGTGTGTGTGTCTGTTTGTGCGTCTGTGTGATTGTCTGTGTGTGTGCATCTGTATGTGCGTCTGTTTGTGCGTCTGTGTGATTGTCTGTGTGTTTGTCTGTGTGATTGTCTGTGTGTGTTTGTCTGTGTGTTTGTCTGTTTGTGCGTCTGTGTGATTGTCTGTGTGTGTGTGCGTCTGTTTGTGCGTCTGTGTGTGTGTGCGTCTGTATGTGCGTCTGTGTGTTTGTCTGTGTGTGTTTGTCTGTGTGTTTGTCTGTTTGTGTTTGTCTGTGTGTTTGTCTGTTTGTGCGTCTGTGTGATTGTCTGTGTGTGTGTGCGTCTGTATGTGCGTCTGTTTGTGCGTCTGTGTGATTGTCTGTGTGTGTTTGTCTGTGTGTTTGTCTTTGAGTGTTTGTCTGTAAGGAATGAGGTGAGACCAAAGTCCATGTTTAATCAGTTCAGTGTGATCCGTCTCTGCCTCCAGCAGGTTATATTAACCCTTACATGTCTGTGTTTAATAAAATGTTGATAACACACAGCTCACAAGAGAAAAGAGAGAAAAATCAAACCCATAGTTAGTCTTTATAAGTGTTCAGCTTCAGTGCTGATGTGTGTCTGACTCTCGCAGCCCGAGTGGCCTATTTGAGTGTGTGAGAGATGTAGGTAGGAGGGAAGTAGGACACCGTGATGAACAGACAGACAAGATGGGAGGTGGAGGTAAAGAGCGCCGGAGAATGGAGGGAACCAAACAGGAAGGGTGTGTGATGTAGAGATTTGCCATAGTTCTTTTCTTCACACCGCCCTTCTCTCCTCTTCTCTCTGTACATCATTACTGCTAGGGTGTGTGTGTGTATGTGTGTGTGTGTGTGTGTGTGTGTGTGTGTGTGTGTGTGTGTGTGTGTGTGTGTGTGTACGAGAGAGAGAGTGAGTGTGCATGTGTTAATGTATCATCATGCATATATTAGTGTATCTTCTCACGTGGTTGTGCTGAATTCACTACAGCTCAGCCCATGTTTGCTCCGCCCCCACCACCACCTCCATCTATGTTTGGGGGTCTAATGGATTCAGGTGAGACAACTCAGCTGTGTGTGTGTGTGTGTGTGTGTGTGTGTCGTAGGGTTTAAAAGTCTCTCCACAACCAGGAAGTCCTATACTCCATCATCTTAAAATCATATTTATATGTTCACAAATTCAACATTTGAATAATTCGCACTATGTCACAAAGCTCCGCCCCCAGGATCTTCGGAGGCTCAGGTAATGTCTATAAACTTACAAGAGGCTCAAGTATTCTGTACCGGAATAAGCTTTTGCTAAGGCCGTGGCTTATAAAATGGATTCATTTATCATCCTCTTTGTGTAAAAGAAAAATCACAATAGTCAAAGCCTCGAAGTCATTGAGAAGTAAATTTAGAATTTGAGATGATGTGACACTTTCGCTTGTGTTAATTGTGTTAATGACTGAGAATAAAAAACAGTCCTATGGTGTGGACTTTTAGACCCTACAGTACAGGAAATCTGGTGGAGGTGGTGGAGGTGGGGAACGTAGGTGTAGATATACAACACCGCATGATGAAAACACACCACAGCAGCTGCTGTGTAAATCTGCTGATTCTTTAGAAGCATCGCAGGGAGACAAACGTAACACGAGTCTACACGATACACCTTCGTGGATTTGTGAGATAAACGGATAAAACATCTTACAGTTGAATTTCTGTGCCGTATACGAGGAATGACACGCTCGAGGAGATGCTGATAGAGACAAAGTGAGTCGGCGATTAATTTTCTATAAAGACGCAACATTGCGTTTCTGCTAGAAATGAACAAAGACTCGTTCTTGGATCACGGGGAGCCTGTATCTATCTCAGGCGTCATCGGGCATCGAGGCAGGATACACCCTGGATGGAGTGCCAACCCATCACAGGGCACACACACACACACTCTCATTCACTCACACACTCACACACTACGGACAATTTTCCAGAGATGCCAATCAACCTACCATGCATGTCTTTGGACCGGGGGAGGAAACCGGAGTACCCGGAGGAAACCCCCGAGGCACGGGGAGAACATGCAAACTCCACACACACAAGGCAGAGGCAGGAATCGAACCCCCAACCCTGGAGGTGTGAGGTGAACGTGCTAACCACTAAGCCACTGTGGCTTTTATATATATATATTATATTATTATATTATATTATTATATATATATATAAAAGCCACATACATATATATGTATTACATACTACATTATTTCTTCTCTTCACACCGATGTTTTCCTTTGGAGAACGCTACAGGAAGCCGCCGTCCCACTTCCTCAGTGTGGGTCTATTCTTCCCAAAGAAAAGCTCGGTCTCATACTGAAACCCATTGAAAACGTCCACAGCAAACATTCCAGAAGTACCGAGTGGGCGCGAGGACATAACCGAGCCACCTCGTCTTCCCCGCGCTCGTCTTTACTCGCGCCGTCTGTTTATTTGGTGGTTTGTTTCCTTTCCGAACGAGGGATCCGATCATCCCCATTAGCGAGCATCGGGAACAGGAAGCGCACACAGAGGAACACGTATCTGCACAGCTTTCTGTATAAACACACACCCTTGTTTACAACACAGATCATCTGAATAGATGTCGGACACAAACCAACTTGTACTTCCGAGACTCCGTGTCTCCCGATTCGTCGATTAAACTCAGCAGCTTCATGGTTTTAATCTCGCACACGATTCAGTTCGGCGTGACATCTGTCCATGTGCACGAGGCACGTCGGGTAAAACAAATCTAAAGCACGTGCTCCCGAAACAGTTAGCCGGTAAACACCTCTGTTTGTTTTCTGTTATTAATCCTAATGCGCTTTATTGTAATAGGACACACTCTTGTAGATATAGCTAGCTACTCGTCGCTACACACGTCTAACCTGTCCGTTCAAGTCGTTTCGTTTAAAAATCTACCTTTATTAGATGATTAAATAGCGGCTCATCTCAGGATTATTACCACAGGCTTTCATGCAGCCATGTCATCAGGACACCGTGATACTTTTTAAATAACTGTCGGCAGGATCGAGTTTCCCTCGGTGCAGCTGAACAATGTGTGTTTTCCAGTAGGGTGTGTTTGCTTTCACATTGAGCTGTGTGCGTGCGTGAGTGTGTGAGTGTGTGTGGTGTGTGGTGTGTGTGGTGTGACACACCCTTGTGACTCATGAACCATGAACTCCCAGGAGAAGCCTCGAGCCAGGCCAGAGTTTGAAACCTGGAACAGAGCCTAACTACTTCCTGTCTTGGTCTCCTTCCTGTTTATTTGTGAAGCGAGTGCTAGCGTATCTGACTCAGTGTCCGACTCAGTATCTGACTCAGTATCTGACACCGAGTAAAGATTCCACTGTTGAATAAGAGATTAAATCACAAAAGAGCCTGTTAGTGCTTTAACCTGTCACTCGAATCATCTGATCTAATGGCTGCTGTCAGGATTTTATATAAAGCTGATTATATTTAAAGTGAAGGGTCAGCTTCTGCTTCTCACTTCTCATTCTGGGTCTTTTGTATAACAGAATAATTTTATTCCTGCTGTTTTTCCTGCTGAGATCATTTTCTCTACTTTAACTTTATTCATAAGGCTTTAAATAAATCAGAGATTAAACTAATATCCTGACTTTTGTTTCTTGGGTCTCTCTCTCTCTCTCTCTCCTTCTGTCTCTCTCGCTCTCTCTCTTCCTGTCTCTCTTTCTGTCTCTCTCGCTCTTCCTGTGTCTCCTTCTGTCTCTCTCTCTCTCTCTCTCTCTCTCTCTCTCTCTCTTTCTCTCTGGGTGATGGCTGTTGGTGATCTCTCGCCAAGGGCTCGGTCCAGCCCCCGTCTCTCAGTTTGGCACGATTTCGCGTCAGATGTCCCGCCACAACTCTACCACATCGTCCATGTCCACGGTTTCAGCCACGGGGACATACAGACGCGCTCCGTCTCTCTCCTCTCAGCTCCCTCTGCAGCACACTAACATCAACGGTGCTGCTCCGTCTGCCTTTACACACAACTCAAGTAAGACACGTACAACAACAAATAACCTACACGTCCATTAGTTTCACCCAATTTACCTTTTCCACATTTTGTAGCGTTTCAACCTGGACGCGTCATTAATCTACAGGAAATAGACCTGAACACTAAACTGGCAGGAAGATGGATGTAGTAATGTAAATATATACATATATATAAATATATAAGCATGAAATAAATGTATGAGTATTCTAGAGAAAGTTCTAGAAAAGCCTCACTATTCCAGAAACTTCCACAATTTTTTAAAATCCCTTATTTACAGAAGGAAAGAATATAGATTCTGTAAAACAGACGATCAGTCAGGAGCCTTAAAATAACCGTTAACCCGATGCTACCACCACCATGTTTCACCGCGATGAGTGCCGGTGTTATGGAGACGGGTGGTGTTTAATTTCTCACAGAAATCCAAAAAAGTGGTTGAGATTTTCACAATTTCTGATGGATTTTTTTCTATAAGGATTTTCAATGATTTATTTATTTTTTTTGTAGATTCACAAATGTCAGTTACTACAGAATGAAGGACAGTGTTAAATGGGGGTGTAAATACTTATGCACAGCACTACAGGTGAAACGCAGAATGCAGAGTAACGTGAAAAGCTGGACTTGATGCTAAATCTGATGAAGAAATCGCCTTCCTGTCAGATTTATTCGGCATCCTCTGATTTCACCGTTCCCACATAACCAGAACTTGCACTATCGAACTCCTCCACACAGAAGCTCCGTCTCAGCCTTTTTCCATCTTTGCTGTTTTTTATTTTTTCTTCTTCTTATCGACTCCACAGTCACCTGCAGGAAATCCAGCGCTGCAGTTTCTCACTGCGGATTTGTCGAGTCAGATTTAATCACCGAAATTGGAATCCGATTCACGTCTGAAAACGAAAGCTGACTTTCAGGTGGTTTCCTTCAGGAACTTGCTGAATTGTTGAGTTTGCTCCTGGGCAAGTCGTACTGCGCTATAGAAAGACCACCTATCGGCATCTATTAGCACTTTTCCACCTAACAGCAAAGGGAACAAATCCAAACTGTGGACTAATCGCATCCCAGCTAACGGCCGTGTCGTTCTTATCACACGACTTGAGTAGGAGTTTCTCTAGAGGTTATCAAGGACAGAGCTGGGTGACAAAATAATATCAGTATCGCCATAAATTGTCTATCGTTTCTGACATAGGACGTCTTATATATATATGCAGTGGCAGATTGATGGACGCAGGAATATATATATATATCGAACATATCGAATATATATATATATATATATATATATATATATATATATATATATTCCTGCGTCCATCAATCTGTCACTGCTGGGCCCCTGACCAAGGCCCTTAACCCTCAATTGCTCAGTTGTATAAAAATGAGATAAAGTGTAAGTCGCTCTGGATAAAGGCGTCTGCTAAATGCTGTAAATGAATGATAAATGATAAAATAAATGAATAACTGACTGACTGAAAGCAGTTTATGTTGAAAAAAAAGGGAATGTTTACTTTTATTTTTTTTTTTGCTTCAAGATTAGTTTTAAAAATATAAAAAGTAAAATAAAAAAATTAAAAACCCTTTTTTTAAAAAAAAAAATCTCCTTTTATATATTTATATATTTTAATACAAAAGTATAGTTTTTGTCAATTTTACACATTTAAAAATATTTTTATTCAGAAATCTTTTTTTAAAAAAATAATAAATTAAATATCTGAAGTTTTGACATTTATTTATTTATTTATTTATTTATTTATTTATTTATTTATTTATTTATTGTCGTATCTGTCTCCTCGATCCAGAGGGGTGACTCAAAATAAAAATTAAAAGTGCAATAGTCGTCTCCCATTTGACGACCTGCTGCTGCGATCCTCTCTCTTAATAATTACTGAGTACGAGTCACACTGACTTAAGGCAGATTTTGTGCAACCCAAATTTGACCAGATAATCTTAAAATACATTAAAAACGAACATACTGTATGTGGGGCGCCAGGTAGAGTGTTCCTAGTGTAACTCATGCTGCCTTTTGTGTCGGGTGAAAGAATAAAAGCGAACAGATATTTAAAGACTTTTACACCATGAGAATGATTATTCTGACCAATCAGTGGGCTGTAGTGCGTGTAGCTCCTCCCACATGTGACTTGGGAGGACCAAGTAACTCCGAAACGGTGGAAAAGTGCTGATCATGACGGTAAAGACGGATATTATTTTATCGTTCGTTAACATCCGTGCGGAACATTTGCTATCCATCTGTTAATCTCCCTCGTTAACGATCACCATGGAAACCAGGGTTTGTTCAGGAACAAGCAGAAATCATCAACGGGTCGTTACTTCGTGATTTAATGTAAAGTGTGGAAAAGATGATAAAGGACTAGAGAATAAGAGGAAAGGTCTTCACACTCACTCAGACACTCATCAGGGAACCGAGACACATCAGGGTTCACCTCCTACATCCATATCTGTAAATACCTTCGCGCTCTTATACATAACTCATCACTCGGAAAAAGAAAAATGTCCCAAAAGATGGTCGCAAAAAAGAACTGTGTGCTTCTAGATAAGGAGTTCTCTCTTTCTTCGTTTCTTCTTTATTTATTTATTTATTTATTTATTTATTTGCTTATTTATTTATAATTTTTGTCAAATAAAATGTGCATCCACAAATTAAAATGAATAGAATAAAATATTATTTTATTATTTATTTAAATTTGTACAATATTATATTCTAACGGTTTGTTAAAGCAGTATATTTTTTTAATACTACTTTTTTTTTATTTATTATTATTTATTTGTTTGTTTATTTGTTTGTTTGTTTATTTTAATTCCGACCCCACATTCAGAAGGATGGAACTCGACCACCATTTTTTTCTCTCTCAGTAAATTCAGTAACCGTTTCCACCACAAAGATGCTTGAGAAAACCAAACAGTGGCTCTTCTGAAACTTTTGTGGCTCCTTAACGTGACGTCAATACGGAAAATAAATAAATAAATAAGAGCTGGATGTTGACAATAATAATTATCATAATGGATCAGAATAATGTTAGTTTATTGTTTTTTTTTTTGTTTTGTTTTGTTTTTTATCATCAAGGGGTTTTCTTCAATCCTTCCTCAGATCTGGTCTAATGCACTCTCTCTCTTACTTCCTGCTCTCCTACATCTCTCTCTCTTTGTGTGTGTGTGTGTGTGTGTGTGTGTGTGTGTGTGTGTGTGTGCGCGCGCAGTGTCTGTTGCTCCCCCGCCTCCCCCAATGCCTCAGCTTATTCCACAGATCCCCCTCACCGGCTTTGTGGCCAGGGTGCAGGAAAACAGTAAGTGCTGAACAGCCCCAGTGCACCGTGTGTGTGTGTGTGTGTGTTTGGCATGTGTGTGTGTTTGGCATGCGTGTGTGTTTGGAGTCTCGTGCGAAGCATGTGGATAGTAGTAGTTCCTTTAGAATTAAAACACACTTTCCCCCAGCAAAACCCAAATGTAGTGATGACACAATGATTATTTGTCCATCATCACTTCTACGACTCCGCCTTCAGACTTTAGGCCACGCCCCCTAGCATATAAAACCATGTACTGAAGTAAAACGAACATTATTCGAGATTCAATATGGAGTATTTTTTATTTTATTTTATACACAACAGTTTATCATAAACCACACGATCCTCTCATCCACCTCTCCTCTCTCCTCTTATCCTCCTCTCCTCTTCTGTCATCCACCTTTCCTCTCTCTTCTTCTCTCCTCTCATCCTCCTCTCTTCCCCTCTTCTTTTCCCTTTCCTCCTCCTCCTCCTCTCATCTCATCCACCTCTCTTCTCTTATCATCCTCCTCACTTCCCCTCTTCTTTCCTCTCCTCCTCCACCTCCTCCTCTCTTCCACCTCACCTCTCCACCTCTCCTCTCGTACAACTGTCCTATTCTTTCCCCTATCCTCTCTCCTTCGCCTCTCCTCTTCTCTCATCTCATCCACCTCCTGGCTCTGGACTTTCCCGTGAGCAACACGTGAGACAAACTTCTAGCATCAGTCGTGTCACGACGAACCCACTACTTTTGAGGCGACGGGGGAAACTGTGTCAGTTAGATCACTGAACTGTAGATCTAGGTTCATAGCTGCATGTTACATTTTCTCTTCATTTCTCTGAAGCCTCTTATCATCATCTCTCCTCGTCTCCTCCTCTCTCATCCTCCTCTCCTCGGTGTCTGATCTTTCATCATTGCGCACGTTCTTGTTTTAACCTCCGAACTCCAGGTGAACACGAGGATGAAATATATGGCACAATAATACAAAACTGTCCCATTTATATCATCTGTGTGATTGAAGGTGATTTACAGAAAGTGTTTGTTGTTTATTATTCAAATCTTCTCTGGAAAAAAAAAGTGATCCTATACAACAACTGCGAAAGAAGCGGAGCAAGAATTTCTGGCACCCAGGAGACCCTTACAGTGTGTTGACAAACCGGTTCATGTTAATTTTCTGGTTATACAACAGCACTTATATTCTAGACTCAGGTCAGAAGCAGCTCAGCAGTTTACAGTGTGTGTTTCTGCTGCCCTCTAGTGGGCTCGAGATTAATGTAGTTAAAGTGGCAGTGTGTAATGTTGAAGTATTTCATGATTATTGTAAATATAGTACAATAAGCATCTTGGTCAATGTTAGGACCGTAGAATTACAGAGAGGGAGCTGATTGGACATGCCCATTACTACAGAGCTGATTGGACACGCCCATTTTTCCTTAAAAGGAAACCCATATAAAACACCATCAGAAGTGTCCAGTTAAAGAACAAAAGAAATTAGAAGACAATAAGGATAAGATCATCTGAATTCTGTTTAAAAAAAAATAAAAGAATATAATTTTCAAACTTCTTTATCCTTCTTTCTCTTCGTTCACGTCTCAATCTTTTCCCAGTCGGAACCGAATCGGTCGAAATCCACTAGTGAATCACGAACGAATCATTATCGTCGGTTATAATTTGCTGCATGGCTTTAATCCTGCTCGGGCCTTCGTCTGCATGCTTGACCAATCAGGACACAGACATTTAAACTCGCATGCTGCCCGTGTGTGTGTGTGTGTGTGTGAGAGAGAGTTGGATCGCATGCCCAGCTCATCCGTGTTTCCACGGTTATAAACATGATGATTAAAATCTTCCCCTCGTTTCTGACTCGCAGTCGCAGACACCCCGACTCCGCCCCCTCCACCTCCGCCTGACGACATGCCCATGTTCGACGAGGCTCCACCCCCTCCACCTCCACCACCCGTAGATTACGAGGACGAGGAGGCAGCCGTGGTGCAGTACAATGACCCCTATGCTGATGGAGACCCTCAGTGGGCCCCTAAAATCTACATGGAGAAAGGTGAGCCTATGGAGTTTTTTTCTTTTCTTTTTTCGACTGTCTTTTGGCTCCTTTACGATTTTAACCTCGGCGCTGTCATTTCCCTCACCTTCAGTGGTGGCCATCTACGACTACAGCAAGGACAAAGACGACGAGCTGTCCTTCACAGAAGGAGCCATCATCTACGTCATCAAGAAGAACGACGACGGCTGGTACGAGGGAGTGTCTAACGGCGTCACCGGCCTCTTCCCCGGCAACTACGTCGAACCCATCATGCACTACGCCGACTGACACGGCTATAGAAGACACGTACACGCATGCGTTAGGGGGTGAGACAGCGAGTGAGACAGCGCCGGCTCCTGGGCTCCGGAGTGATGATGCGACCAGCGAGAGAGCTCAGAGACGGCGTGTGTAAATACGACGAGCCGGGGTTTTTAGTATTTTTCCAGTGAATGTTGAACACGTCTCAATGCCAAACGATTTTAAAATTTAATCCAATCCAAACTGTTTATGATGAATATAAAACTATTATACAGGATAAAGTTCTGAAGTCTGTATTATCCAGAACATTGTTTAAGGCAGTAGGTCTAAAATTCTGATTTAAATCCTGACACGAAGCATGAATACGACTTTCATATGTATAGTGAAGACGATTTTTTTTTTTTTTTTTTTTTGGTCCCGATACTCGAAGGTATCGACGGACGTTTTATTTCAATACAGAAACGTTATACGATCTTTTTTTTCTTCCCATCGATCATGATCATTTTGTTTTGAATGAAGATTTATATTTTTTCCTTTAGACATTTTAAGTAAAGTTTTTTTTTTTTTCTTTTCTGTAATTATTTTCACCGATGCACAAAAAACAGATCTGTAGTTTGCTTCCGCTGTAGAAGGTTAAAGTTATGAAATGTATGTTAATCGGTTATACAATCCACATCCGCCGACTGATTTACGACTCCTGACCTCCCGCCACAGATCGATGAACTAAATCAGACAGGTTGGGTATCAGAAATAAAGCCATGGAAATATTGACAATAAATTTTTTTGCAAACGTCTGTCCCGTTCTCCTGCTGATCCGTTCGGTCGTCATTCATGTCACTGCGTCACTGTTCGCACTCTTCTGCGAGACGCTGCGGATCTCGACCCAGGACTAGAGGATTTTATTTATATACACATTTTTTATTACAGAGGTATTTTCTAATGTTCTGTTTCCAAAAGATTAAAGTAAACTAAGTGCTTGAGGGCCTTTTTACACCCGGTCACTTCGTGTGTTGTCTCTGATCCGATAGCTATCTGATTTGTTAAAACTGTTCCATTTGCATCAGGCCACATAAACGCGTCTCGACGAATCTGATATCGATCCGATCTTCTTACTCCCGCCCAAAATGCTAATATATCTGACCTCATTTCCGGGGTAATTGAAACGGAACACGCTTTGGTGTATGTGGTTGCTAAAATGCAGCAAACAGTAAATGCTGTTTTTTCTAAGACCCGACGAGACGCCTGGGTGAAAGATCGGAGCCAGCGCTGGTGGGAAAACATTTTTGTTTCTGGCGCGATGCACGACTCGCGAGTCACCTGCGAGTGACGTACTTCCGTTTGGGAGGAGTATAGCGCTGACGTATGTGGCTTGAACAACCACATTCATTTACACCTGTCCAGTTCCATCTGAAATGCGTCCCAGACCACCTCCAGAAGGGGTTTGTACCATCGGGTTTATATCCGTCTCCAAAACGTTTCAGAGGGCATTTAGACCTGGTCTTTTTACCACCGGATAGCTATCTGATCACAGAAAACACAGGAAGTGACCAGGTGTAAAAAGCCCCTTATTCATTCCTGATCAAGTGATTCGGGTCACATGACTAACGTATTGATGTTTTAGTAGAACTTAAGCACAGGGGTGCCAATACTTTTATGTAACAAAAGTTTTTTTAAAAGCGTTCAGTGTTTCGGCGATCCTACACGACCCGAACCCGCGTCCTGACCCTGATGTGTAATGAAAATCTGCTCACACTTGTATTTCCGGAGGAGAAATAAACACACAGACGAGATCTTTAGCTTAAAAAATATCCTGTTTAATATCAGTCCGTCGTGGATTCCAGGCCGTGTCTGTCGTACGGGTTTATAAATAACGTCACACGTCGATCCGTTCACTCTGTTACACACGTCATGACCTCGATGGCCTTTTCTGACGGACGGACGGCGGTCAGACTGACGGACGGACGGACGGCTCTTCCGGAGGCGTCTGTAAGAGTTTCGGTCAAATAAGTAACGGCGAAGCCTCCTGATGTCGTCGTATCCCATAATGCCCTGCTTCTGCAGAAGAGGACACGTACGGTACAGTACAGTGACAATGTAAAAAAAAATGATCTCGAAACAAAACACATCCTTCACCCAAAAACGGTAACAATTATAAGAGTGGTGAAAGACGCGCACCTCCTGCACAGTGAGATGCTTCAGTTAGCGGATTTGGGTGAGGCGTTAAGGCGCAGGTGTCGAATCCAGTCCCAGACAGAGCAGCGTGTGTGACCGGACCAGACCGCTGTAAGTGTGTGTGTGTGTGTGTGTGTGTGTGGGTGATATCGAGGTGTGTAGCTGCCTGTAGTGAAGCTCTGGAGGTTCCAGGTTCATTTGTCCCGGTTGAGGACGAGCTCGGTGAGGCGGATCAGGGCGTCTCGCTCAGGGGACGGCTGCAGACGGCTGATCTGACGCGTGGCCTCGTGGCAGTAATGCTGGGCGAGGAAACTCGTCTGCTCCACACCATCGCTCTGAGGAGAAGAAATAAAAACACACACAGAAAATGAACACTTTCTGATTCAGCTCATTACAGCTCAGTGCAGACTTGCTGGATTCTGATTGGTCAGAAGGTGCAGCTGCAAGGAAGGAAGGAGTCTCCGGTTTCAGCCACATCAAGCAGCTATTTCACATGAAATGGGGGGAAATAAAATCCGTGAGGATGTGAGAGGAGAAGAGAAGGTGAGAGAAGTGTTAATGTAAAAGAAAGGGAAGTGCAAAAGCAGGGAAAGATAAATAAAGTGAATATATTCTGTATATAAACAGGGAGAAAACTTTATATAAAAAGATAAAACAGAAAGATAAAGAGCTGAAGGTGGGACTGCAGGACCGTCAAACCTGAGAGGATGCATCAAGATGTAGAGCAGCGCATACGTACACACACACACACACACTCTCTCACTCACACACACTCTCTCACTCACACACACATACCTCCAGGACGTATCTCCAGGCCTGATCAACATCTCCATCTGAACCAAAACGTCTCATAATCATAGCGTGAAGCTCTGGAAACTGAGAGAGAGAGAGTGAGAGAGAGAGAGAGAGAGTGAGAGAGATGGTTTTTAGTTCCTTAGGTCAGTCTGATCACATCTTTATATAGTTTTCTGACCCATCACATCTCTGTAAAGACAAAATTCATAATTAAATTGATTATAACAGACACGTGTTTACTTTCTAATGAAAGCGTTAGCTTTTAGCATTAGCAGGTCTTCTGTCTAAAAGCGTTTCCATGTAAAAGTGTCTATAATGTTTATAACGGAGTCGAGTTAAAGATATAGAAGAGCAGGACTGAATCAGAGCTGAGGCGAGGCGAGATACCTGTTGGCAGGCGAACAGCACCGGTCCGGTGGCCAATCCCAGCCTGAGGTCTGCGGCCGACGGCTTCCCCAGCCGATTGGCACAAGACGTGAAATCCAGCATGTCATCCACCAGCTAGAGGAAATAAATTCGGCATCATGACACACACATTAACCGTACAGTACGACCGAGTGACGAGTGACACGAAACCCTCGTGTGTGTCTGTGTGCACACCAGAAGTTGCTTATACGGTAATGCATGAATGGTCTGTTGGCTGGAGACTCTGTGTGTTACCTACACGATATACACGACTTCTTCAGACATGTCGCTGACCTGTTAGTTCCTCAGGAGCTCTCGGTTACACAACTCCACTGGACTACACAGTGTTGTAGGACATTATTTACATGGACATTATTTCATGTCCAGTGTCACCTAAATGAGGACGAGGTTCCCTTCGGAGTCTGGTTCTTCTCAAGGTTTCTTCCTCATATCATCTCAGGGAGTTTTCCCTCACCATCGTCACCTCGGGCTTGTTCGTTAGTCATAAATGTTAGAGATGAATAATAACTTCATTTAAAACGTTACTATTTTTTATCCTGCTTCTATACTTCTTATACTTAAGCTGCTTTAAGACGACGTCCACGTGACGTCTTACACGTCCTCACCCTACCGCTCGGCGTGTCTTCGTGTACACATTTGAGGTCATAAGTTGACACACATACAGATCTCGATTCACACGAACAAACCGGTTCATAAGTTTACACACCCTTTATTCTTAATCCTAGATGATCAAAAACTGGGTTTATGTTTTGTTTTTTCGTCTCTTGTTCACATCCTGAGCACATTCTTTACTTTTCGATCGTCTTCCCTATATCTATTTTTTTTTTCCAACATTAGCTTTTACACTGTGGACCGTTTGAGGTCTCGTATACAAAACCTTTACAAAATGCGCAAACGTTCACTGAGGCTCGGGGGGAAGGGGGGTGAGGGTGTGTAACCTTTTGAACAGGAAGATCGTGCAGGTTGTTATTACTGTGTTTAAATGATGAACATGTGGCAGGTTCTGTAAAGCAGGTGGAAACCCATGACCTGGTCTGTACAGTATACGTGATGCTGTGAGCGGCTTCGGGAAGTCATCACGGCGCTCCTTCGTCTTTGCTCCGGACGATCATGCGCTCTGACGTATATACAGGGTGAATGAAGTCGTGCGGTGCTTTCCTGAAGCTCTACACACACACCGAGACATCTCATGTTCTTGTTTATGACACTGTAAAAGACTTCAGCTCTTGTGTAATGTGGAGCATCGGGGAGTGGATCGTTAGCTACGGTGTAAAGTTCAAACTTTCAGTCACTCGGTCATACAACATTAATGTATTATAACATAGTACACACTGGGGCTTTAGTGTGTGCGTGTGTGTGTGCGTGTGTGTGTGTGCCTGTGTGTGTGTGCCTGTGTGTGTGTGTGTGTCTGTGTGTGTGTGTGTGCGTGTCTGTGTGTGTGCGTGTCTGTGTGCGTGTCTGTGTCTGTGTGTGCCTGTGTGTGTGTGGGCCTGTGTGTGTGCCTGTGTGTGTGCGTGTGCCTGTGTGTGTGCCTGTGTCTGTGTGTGTGCCTGTGTGTGTGTGTGTCTGTGTGTGTGTGTGCGTGTCTGTGTGTGTGTGTGTCTGGGTGTGTGCCTGTGTGTGTGTGTGTGTGTGTGTCTGTGTCTGTCTGTGTGTGTGTCTGTGTGTGTGTCTGTGTGTGTGTGTCTGTGTGTGTGTGTGTCTGTGTGTGTGTCTGTGTGTGCGTGTGTGTCTGCGTGTGTCTCTGTGTGTGTCTCTGTGTGTGTCTCTGTGTGTGTCTCTGTGTGTGTGTGTGTCTGTGTGTCTGTGTGTGTGTCTGTGTGTGTGCGCGTGTGTGTCTGTGTCTCTGTGTGTGTGTGTCTGTGTCTCTGTGTGTGTGTGTCTGTGTCTCTGTGTGTGTGTGTCTGTGTCTCTGTGTGTGTGTCTGTGTCTCTGTGTGTGTGTCTGTGTCTCTGTGTGTGTCTCTGTGTGTGTGTGTGTGTGTGTGTGCGTGTGTGTGTGTGTCTGTGTCTCTGTGTGTGTGTCTGTGTCTCTGTGTGCGCGTGTGTGTCTGTGTCTCTGTGTGTGTGTGTCTGTGTCTCTGTGTGTGTGTCTGTGTCTCTGTGTGTGTGTCT
>NC_062520.1:4503186-4505686 GCF_022655615.1 Tachysurus fulvidraco | reverse complement strand
TAAACACAGGAGGTTAGTGATCATAAACACAGGAGGTTAGTGATCATAAACACGTTAGTGATCATAAACACGTTAGTGATCATAAACACAGGAGGTTAGTGATCATAAACACAGGAGGTTAGTGATCATAAACACAGGAGGTTAGTGATCATAAACACAGGAGGTTATTGATCATAAACACAGGTTAGTGATCATAAACACAGGAGGTTAGTGATCATAAACACAGGAGGTTAGTGATCATAAACACGTTAGTGATCATAAACACAGGAGGTTAATGATCATAAACACAGGAGGTTAGTGATCATAAACACAGGAGGTTAATGATCATAAACACAGCAGGTTAGTGATCATAAACACGTTAGTGATCATAAACACAGGAGGTTAATGATCATAAACACAGGAGGTTAGTGATCATAAACACAGGAGGTTAGTGATCATAAACACAGGAGGTTAGTGATCATAAACACAGGAGGTTAATGATCATAAACACAGGTTAGTGATCATAAACACAGGAGGTTAGTGATCATAAACACAGGAGGTTAATGATCATAAACACAGGAGGTTAGTGATCATAAACACAGGAGGTTAATGATCATAAACACAGGTTAGTGATCATAAACACAGGAGGTTAGTGATCATAAACACGTTAGTGATCATAAACACAGGAGGTTAGTGATCATAAACACAGGAGGTTAGTGATCATAAACACAGGAGGTTAGTGATCATAAACACAGGAGGTTAATGATCATAAACACAGGTTAGTGATCATAAACACAGGAGGTTAGTGATCATAAACACAGGAGGTTAATGATCATAAACACAGGAGGTTAATGATCATAAACACAGGAGGTTAGTGATCATAAACACAGGAGGTTAGTGATCATAAACACAGGAGGTTAATGATCATAAACACAGGAGGTTAATGATCATAAACACAGGAGGTTAGTGATCATAAACACAGGAGGTTAGTGATCATAAACACAGGAGGTTAGTGATCATAAACACAGGAGGTTAGTGATCATAAACACAGGAGGTTAGTGATCATAAACACAGGAGGTTATTGATCATAAACACAGGAGGTTATTGATCATAAACACAGGAGGTTATTGATCATAAACACAGGTTAGTGATCATAAACACAGGTTAGTGATCATAAACACAGGAGGTTAGTGATCATAAACACAGGAGGTTAGTGATCATAAACACAGGAGGTTATTGATCATAAACACAGGTTAGTGATCATAAACACGTTAGTGATCATAAACACAGGAGGTTAGTGATCATAAACACAGGAGGTTAGTGATCATAAACACAGGAGGTTAGTGATCATAAACACAGGAGGTTAGTGATCATAAACACAGGAGGTTAGTGATCATAAACACAGGAGGTTATTGATCATAAACACAGGTTAGTGATCATAAACACAGGAGGTTAGTGATCATAAACACGTTAGTGATCATAAACACAGGAGGTTAATGATCATAAACACAGGAGGTTAGTGATCATAAACACAGGAGGTTAGTGATCATAAACACAGGAGGTTAGTGATCATAAACACAGCAGGTTAGTGATCATAAACACAGCAGGTTAGTGATCATAAAAGCAGCAGGTTAGTGATCATAAACACAGGAGGTTAGTGATCATAAACACAGGAGGTTAGTGATCATAAACACAGGAGGTTAGTGATCATAAACACAGGAGGTTAGTGATCATAAACACAGGAGGTTAGTGATCATAAACACAGGAGGTTAGTGATCATAAACACAGCAGGTTAGTGATCATAAACACAGCAGGTTAGTGATCATAAACACAGGAGGTTGGTTGGTTATCATAAACACAGGTTATTGAAGGAGAGAGTAGTGTGGAGAAGAGAAAAGGAAAAAAGATGAAAGATGCCAAAAGAAGAGAGGAAAGGAGAAGAGGATGAGATTAGAAAAGAAAGGAAAAAATAAATAATCAGGATCGGACCCCAGATGTAAACGGACAGAATATTATTATAAATGTGACTAATGATGAGGTAAAGCTAATAATCTGTATCAGTCAGCAAGATTTATAGCAGTACATACTCTCTCTCTCACACACACACACACACACACACACACACTCACTCACACACTCACTCACACACTCACTCACACACTCACTCACACACTCACTCACACACTCACTCACTCACACACTCACTCACACACTCACTCACACACACACTCACTCACACACTCACTCACTCACACACTCACTCACTCACACACTCACTCACACACTCACTCACTCACACACTCACTCACTCACTCACTCCCGTCACTCACACACCACCTCACTCACTCACCACCCTCACTCCCCACACTCACACACACACTCACTCACTCACACACTCACTCACTCACACACTCACTCACACACTCACTCACTCACTCACACACTCACTCACTCACTCACACACTCACTCACACACTCACACACTCACACTTAGTCTCACTCACGTGAGGAAAAAGGAAAC
>NC_062520.1:4488186-4498186 GCF_022655615.1 Tachysurus fulvidraco | reverse complement strand
CACACATGACAACATACACATCAATGGAATGGCTGTTGAGCACGTTTCCAGCTTCAAGTTCCTGGGGATCCACATCTCGGCGGACCTGTCCTGGTCTACCAACACCTCCAGCCTGGTCACGAAGGCTCACCAGCGCCTCTTTTTCCTGAGGACACTAAAGAAAAATCAGCTTTCCTCGGATATCCTGCTGAACTTCTACCGCTGTGCAATAGAAAGCATCCTGACCAGCTGTATCACAGTCTGTTATGGAAGCTGCTCTGTTGCAGAGTGCAGGGCATTGCAGCGGGTGGTGAAAACCGCCCAGCGCATCACAAGGACACAGGGACTCCTCTCATCCTGCCCATAGACTGTTTTCACTTCTGCCCTCCGGCAGGCATTTCAGGTGCCTCCGGACCACAGGACCAGCCGATTAAAGAACAGCTTTTTGTCTAGAGCTGTCTCTTTATTGAACTCTGCCCTTCACTGATCCTACTGTCCGACATACACCATTACACCCCCCTCCGTCTCACTTTGCTATTGCGCTAATGGACTGTCTACACAAAAACCTCTGCTCACTTGTACATTTGCTCATTTCTCACACCACAATTCGTTACTGCACTAATGGACTGTTACACAAAACTGCTCATTTGCAACACTTGCTCTTTTTTTTTTTTTTGTATTGCTGCTCACCATTGCCTTACCATTGTATATATGATTTCTGTTTCTGTTTATAGTAACAACAATATATTATATTATGTTCATAGTACATATCCTACTGTATATTTCTGTTTATAGTAATAACAATATATTTTGTTTATAGCACATACCCTTCTGTAAATTTCAGTTTATAGTAAAAGCCATCTGTATATTATGTTCATAGTACATACACACCTGTAAATTAGTGTTTATAAGAATAGCCATATAGTTTGATACAGCACATATCCTTCTGTAAATTTCAGTAAATCTTTATATTGTGTTCATAGTACACACATCTGTAAATTACTCCCATATCACCACTTTATTTAACTTATTTAAATCTGTACAAACTGTATATCCTGCACTTGCTGCTATTGCACTCTGGTTAGACCTAAACTGCATTTCGTTGCCTTGTACTTGTACATATGTAATGACAATAAAGTTGAATCTAATCTAATCTAATCTAATCTAATCTAATCTAATCTAATCTAATCTAATCTAATCTAATCATCCATGATCATTCTGCACATGACCTGCAGGTGGTGTGGTTGCTTCACACTTTGACTGAACCCTTAGTGGAAAATGAGAAAGTATAGAATGGAGGTTAGTCCAGCAGACATCCAGCCTGGGCTTCAGAGCTGAGGGCCATCTGATCTTCCTGATCCTCTTCCTCATCTTCTTCCTCATCTACACACCTCTAGGTCCTGTTTTAAATATAACTTTTAGATGGGAGCAATAAACAGCTACATTACGAGTGAATTAAAATGACAAGTAATTCATTTTAAAATAATTGAATATGTTGTAGATGTTAATCAAAACGTGAATCTGTGAACAGTAAATGTTTAAAGTGTTATTGTTCAAGATCCATGTTTAAATGTTCAAATTAAGGACTGAACAGAGAAATTATAAAGTGACTCTCTGAACAGGGAATCATTTAAGTGACTCTCTGAACAGGGAATCATTAAAGTGACTCTCTGAACAGGGATTCATTAAAGTGACTCTCTGAACAGGGAATCATTAAAGTGACTCTCTGAAAAGGGAATCATTTACGTGACTCTCTGAACAGGGAATCATTAAAGTGACTCCCTGAACAGGGAATAATTAAAGTGACTCTCTGAACCGGGAATCATTTAAGTGACTCTCTGAACAGGGAATCATTTCAGTGACTCTCTGAACTGGGAATCATTAAAGTGCTCAAGGGCAGAGCAGAGACTGGAGAGGTTAGTGACAGGGTTGCCAGGTTGTGCTAGCTGAAATCTACAGAATGAATTAAACTCAAATTTCCCCTTTTTTTAGCATTTGTATAGAAATTGTGTATAATTAGAATCATTTTGTGTATTTTATTTTATTAAAAATTCTTTGTAAGCACATGATTTTATATTGAATCATTTAAAATATACTCCGAAATATCTGCCTTGACCATCCTCCTCTTTCTCCGTGGCACACAAATAACATTTGTAAATAAACCATACATTTATGCAACATTTATTGTAATATTAATAATTGTAATAACTGATAGTTAAGTCCTTATTGATCCAGACAAATTCTCATATTTACAGCATGTGCATTGTCAGAAGTTGTTTAATCTGTAGAGACAAGGCTGAATTTGCCACAGGTTCACTGCCCACCACGTTTTTTCTGCATGGCCCCCATGAGTTCTGACATGAAGTCACCACCGGAGGGAGCCGCTATTGACGGTGTAGTCCTCTTTGGAGGCGGAGGTGCAACTTTCCTCAGAGAAGCTCTGGAGGGATCGAATCCTCCTCCGGAAGGTGGAGGAGGAGGTGGTGGCGGAGGAGGACCTCCACCGGTAGCTGGAGGAGGAGGAGGTGGTGGCGGAGGAGGACCTCCGCCTATAGCTGGAGGAGGAGGAGGTGGTGGCGGAAGATGATCTCCGCCTATAGCTGGAGGTGGAGGGAGGAACGGATCTGGAGGAGGTGGCGGAAGCTCTCCCAACATCATGGGAGGAGGCGGAGGAAGCTCCTCCGACATGATGGGAGGAGGTGGCGGTAGGAAATCAGGAGGGAGCTCCATGTCGTCGCTCGGAGGCGGAGGAAGCGGAAAGTCTGATGCTGGAGCAGGGAAAGAGGGCATGGCGCGCTGAGGGGTGGGCGGTGGGAGCTTCTTTACAGGCATGGAGTGTTCAGGATATAATGGAGGAGGCAGGACTTCAGCTGGAGGTGGTGGAATCATAGCTGGGGCCTTAAAACACATACAAAAACAATGTTTAGAATGCATTTAAAATCATGGTTCAAGTAGGTTGAAATTCTTCTTTTTTTTTGCACTGGAGGCTAATGTAACTAACAGGTAATGAAAAGTTACAGCCACCAGTTTAGCAGTTTTAAATCCTCACACACTTGCCTTATCACAGAGCCAAAAACTGGTGTTTATAGAAGCTAAATTACACATTGTGGCGCTTTAGAGATGCTGTTTCCTTCATGCTAATGTAGTTGATGTTAGCATAGATTACTTTTTAGCTACATTAGTATCGTAGGCTAATGTACAATAATACATTTTGGCTGATTGAAAGTATTTTGGGGTTGAGTGGCTTCCAACTCTCACACATTCAGCGTGAGACTCACGCAATTGACCCAAATCTCACAAAATATATCTGGACAAATATCTGGACATGCCTAGTAGTTAATGTTAATTATTGTTTTCTAAGAACAGAATGTCAAGTCAATGACATCCCATATTAAAGTGATTTTATTTATACATGTTCACAGATTAACATGTGATTAACATGTTCACAGATTAACATGTGATTAACATGTTCACAGATTAACATGTGATTAACATGTTCACAGATTAACATGTGATTAACATGTTCACAGATTAACATGTGATTAACATGTTCACAGATTAACATGTGATTAACATGTTCACAGATTAACATGTGATTAACGTGTTCACAGATTAACATGTGATTAACGTGTTCACAGATTAACATGTGATTAACGTGTTCACAGATTAACATGTGATTAACGTGTTCACAGATTAACATGTGATTAACGTGTTCACAGATTAACATGTGATTAACGTGTTCACAGATTAACATGTGATTAACGTGTTCACAGATTAACATGTGATTAACGTGTTCACAGATTAACATGTGATTAACGTGTTCACAGATTAGCATGTGATTAACGTGTTCACAGATTAACATGTGATTAACGTGTTCACAGATTAGCATGTGATTAACGTGTTCACAGATTAACATGTGCTCTATTGTAAATGCTGGTGGCTGATTTTGCAGCCTTAATCATTGATTTGGATCAAATCCAGTCAAATATCTGGACATGACTGATGAGTTGTGATTGATAATCTAATTTCTGTAAAATGTTTGTGAAAATTAAATATAATGTAAATCTCCCAAGAAATTCTGTACAGATACCAAATACTTTGACAGTCAATATATACTTAATAAACTTCTGCTAATGCAAGGATTTCGTGTTTGTATTTTTTTCCACAACAAGCCACGCCCCTCGGTAATCCCCTCCCCCATATCAAACGCCCCGCCCCCCAAAATCTCATGCTGTAAATTCCTGTCCAAAAGTCTACGCTGTGTATCTCTGGGAAAGGTTTTTATTCTTTACAACAATCTGGCCTCAATCTTCTTCAATTTGATACAGACAGCTGGGAAATATTTCACACACAAGTCATGCTTTTCTTCTAAACGAGAGCGCTAGCTGTAGTAAATACACCAGGCCCGTGAGTCCGTATCAGGTGTTAGTTGTTAGACCCGGTGCGTCGTTATGATTAAATAGTTAAAGCAGATTGTTAACGTGATATTCAGACAGATTTCACTTTTATGCAATTAATAAAATGTCAAATGTTTCCTGTTTTTTTTATTATTTTATAAGCATGTTTACCTTGAGAACCGGCTCTGAATGAGGCTGAGGAGCGTGTCCGTTAGCTGCTTTGGCTGAAAAACACAATTAGAACATTTCATTCGCATGTGTTTTAGATCCCTTCTTTGGTGGAAAAAATTAGAAATGTATCTCTAATAATGTTTTTCCTATTTAAAAAAAAAAAACAGGGAAACAATCCAGCTTTCCTGATGTTTGTAGTGGATATTTTTTGCTAAGTTTAAGCTTCTCAAAATCTATTGAAACTGCACTTAGTGGATTTTAAACTAAGATGAAGTGAAGTGGGGCCATAAGATGGAGATGATTGTGAAGATTCAGCTTCATTTTGAACCGGGTTTATCCGTTACCTGTGATAATGAAGGACCTTCTCTGAAACCTTAAGTAGCGTTAGCTGAAAGGACTTTTGAGGGTGTGGGGTGTACAAACCTTTGCACTCCACTGTTTCTGGCTGTTTTATAGGAGAATGCTAAACCATGGCTAGTGTGTTTGGTTACCTTTTGGTGTTGGAGATGGTGTGGATGTGGTGGAGGATGAAGGACTAGGCTGAAGGTTCCGGTTTGTCCAAACTGAAGAGAGCGATGAACCTTTTCTCATAGCAGTCTTATAGTTCTCATATAATGTCTTACCATACTGCAGGACACACACACACACACACACACACACACACACACACACACACACACACACACACACACACACCTTAAATACACATCCAAATGGTCATATACTTGCTACAAGTGGCATCGTAAAAAGCTTTAGCTTGAAACTATGCAATATCGTATTGGGGTAATGGTGGCTCAAGTGGTTAAGAACAACTCTAGGTTGTTCATCAGAAGTCTAGGGTTCAAACCCCAGCACTGCCAAGCTGACAGCACTGGGCAATTGAGCAAGGCCCTGCTCCATTGGTGCTGTATTATATCTATCCCTGTGCACTGACCTTAATCTCCTCACTTGGGATATGCGAAAAAAAGAATTCCGCTGTAATGTATATGTGGCGATAATAAATGCTTCTGTGCCCCAAATTTAACTATCATCTGGTGCAAATGTAGAACTCATCAAATGTACATTATCATCTAGTGTTTGCTAATATTATGAACAGCAGCTACGCTAACTCCTACGCTGGTTCCTCTCAAGGTTTCTTCCTCTTCCACCTAAGGGAGATTTTCCTCACCTCAGTCACCTCAGACTTGTTCCTTTTGGATCTTTTGTGTAATATTAATCTTTGTATAATAAGCGCTTTGTTCTATATTTCTTATGTTCTGCAAATGTCCATTGTTAAAATAGACATACAAATAAAATGGAATTGAACTGATTTGAATTAAATTGAATTACACAAAAGTCACAAAGAACCAAAAACTGTATTTCCTACGAATATCAAGATGGTTATTATGAACCTGATTGGATGCACAGGTTGAATCTCATTCATTTTCCAAACTACCTCGGGTCACGGGGAGCCTGTGCCTATCTCAGACGTTATCGGGCATGAATACAGGATACACCCTGGACGGAGTGCCAACCCATCACAGGGCACACACACACACTCTCATTCACTCACACACTCACACACTACGGACAATTTTCCAGAGATGCCAATCAACCTACCATGCATGTCTTTGTACCGGGGGAGGAAACCGGAGTACCGGGAGGAAACCCCCGAGGCACGGGGAGACCATGCAAACTCCATACACACAAGGCTGAGGCGGGAATCGAACGCCCAACCCTGGAGGTGTGAGGCGAACGTGCTAACCACTAAGCCACCGTGCCACCCAGGTTGAATCTTAGAATTCTAAATCCTGGTTGGTGGATTCCTCGATCCTGTGTCTTTCTGCTTGAAAGCAAAGTCCAAGATCTTTAGACAGGAATCGAGAAATAAGAAGGAATGGACCACTAGCAAGAGGATATACATGTGCTTTATATGTAGGAATATTATTTTTTTAAAATCTTAATTATGATAGAATTGAATACGGACAGCTCGGCCTTCTGACGCAAATTTGAATAAAGGTAAGTAAGTAAGTAAGTAAATAAATAAATATATGGCTTTTTTATGCTGAATGTTGTTTCAGGCTGAAATGTGTAAAGCAGGTGTTTTACTTAAGATGAATTCGGTGTGTAATTAACGGTTTAAAGTGAGAGAAAATGTATCACCTTTGCAATACGGATCCCACTAACCCACAGGTTCATGGTCCATTCGTCATCACAGCACAGGTACTTGATGTACTGAGACTCCTTCTGGATCTGAGGATGCTGAAAACACACAATTCACACTTCATCACTAACGTCGTGTGTAGAACTTTTCACAAATAAATACAAACGGTCTGCACTTGAAACTCGGTCCTGCTCCGCTACATCGCGGCTGATTTGCATGGATTTAAGTGTAAAGTGTAATTTGCCTGCTTGCAGGAAATAAATACACATTATGAAGATAAATGTGCCGAGTTGCAAAAACTGGTGGTTTGTCTGCAGTTTGCTGATATCAGCTACGGTTGATGAGTCAGCACTTGGTTCCTCTCTGACAGGATTAACTCTAAAGCTGATATAGTTATGCTGATGTTTTGGTTTTCCATTTTGTAGTGAAATGTACTTCAGTGGGATATTTATGCTACAAATCTGCACAAAATAGCCCTTGATACTGAGGCGAGAACAACAAGCAGCATAGATTATTTGTAAATAAATAAATAAATAAATAATGTGCACGTAAAAACATTCGTTTAAAAATAACGATTAACGATAATAAATACTATTTTTTGTAAATGAATATATAAAAATGAATGTTGTGTAACAAACATTAAAAAATAAATTGTACAACAACAAAATAAATTCGTTTTTCTGGACGAAGAGTCGATTAGTCCCGACAGGCCAGGGTTAACTTTAAGATCTACAAGCTCTAGAAGCTTCTCACAGAGCTGAGCTTTATACAAAATGAATGAGAAGAAATGTTCTTTGCTTTGAGAACCTACATCAAACATTTTATCCTGTATTTGTTAGATACCCAACACTTCACCCTGAAGCATGGTGGTGGGAGCATCATGATGTAGAGCTGTTATTAGTCAAAATTAGTGTTCACCGTCAACGCTCTTCGTGCAGTCGAACAGAACACAATGAACCTCTAAATGTTCAAGAAGTCATGGGCGAATCCTTCTGCAACCAACAAATGTCTGCTGTTTCTCTTTAATGAACTTTAGTAGCACAATAAAATACCCAAATGGCCTACTGATGTATAAGAGCCAAGCCAGGAAGTAGCATGTGGCATGCATGTTAGGGGTTATCTGTGTTTTAAGAACTGATTCCAGATCAGATCTCATTTAGAGTTGCTTCTGGATTAATTGTCCATTTGAGTCCAGGAGAAGATCGAGGATCGGTTGGGGGGGGGGGGGGGGACTTTCATCATGTTTGGCATTTTCTATGTTTATCTGCTCATCAGGTTTTGTGTTCAAGCCTTTAGGCAACTTCACTTATATTCAGTCATGCGTTGTGGGCTTCCTGAACTTTGAAGTAACTGCTGGTTTACTGAAGCTGTTGACCAAGGTGTTACACAATTTAACACAAATCTTAAAACATTTCCAAAAGTGCAATGGGGTGAATACTTATGCAAGGTTCTGGGGAAAGGCAGGTTTGTTCACGTGTAAGTTTTGAAACAGTAACTGATATTTGCTATGAAATCCACGGCTGAAGACGAGCGAGCTGAGAACATTGGGACTTGTTGGTGTTAGTAATAAGGTTTTAGTTCACACTCACACACACACACACACACACACACACACACACACACACACACACACACACACACACACACACACACACACACACACGATGTTTGAACTGCATGGGTCTGTTTTCATCTCCGGAGCCTGGTCATTTTGGTAATCACAGCTTGTTAAAGCTCATGGTGTAAAGGAGACACACACCTTGAAATAATCATGTAGGAAACTTGTGATTAGTCACCAGGGCTTAGTAAACTGTACTAGCCGGAGAGAGAGAACAGATTGTTTGTCAGAACACTTTTATTAAAGAGAAAGTTTTTTTTTTTACATTTTACTTCTGGGCTCCTTTAATGATTACTGAATAACTTTGCAGAATGAACCATTGATTGATTGCACAATTAGATATGCAGATTTTGTGAGATATTGTATGCGCTCATGATCCAGGATGGGATAACTTTGGTTGGGTGTAGGCTGCAGGGGAGGGGAAGGAAGAAGGGGGAGTGGCTAGATGTAGACAACGTAAATTGTCGTATGTGTTACAGCTTTAGTAGAAAAAAAGCTTCTAGTCAGTGATATTAAGTCTATTTTTAAGGCAGTAGTTCTGCTAAACAACAAAATGTGACCTTCACCATTTGAACCCCAGGGCCTGTATTCATGAAAATTCTTAGTGTATAAAGAAAATTCTTAGAAATGTAGGCATTTTCCCTTACAATTAAAAAGAGACGATCCTAGAAATGAAAAAAAAAAATCATAAAGCATCTAAAGGAGTGTATATATATATATATATATATATTCTGCCACGATGGCATTTAGAGATACAAACAGAGCTGAAATGCCAAAGCCAATGCTAATTTTTCTCTATGACATTTCTCCTCTGTGTCAGAAATGTTTACATTTACATTACATTTATTACATTTATAACATACAGATGTTGCCGCATCTCATATATAATCGGTCAGGAACGTAATACCTACACGATATATTCTCAAATATCTTAACATAGAGACAAAGTGAAGGTTTATAATAGACCAGACTTTAAAAGCGCTTCTATTTTTTCATTGGACAACCAATCACAGCCTTCTACAGCCGTCACCTAATAACAGGTTTAGCCCCGCCTCCTCTCTAAAATAAAAGATTGTTCTCTGCATTTAACCCATTCAAAAAAGTGCACACACACAGCAGTGAACACACACACACACACACACACACAAACACACCGTGAACACACACCCGGAGCAGAGGGCATCCATTTATGCTGCGGCGCCCGGGGTACAGTTGGGGGGTTCGGTGCCTTGCTCAAGAGCACCTCAGTCGTGGTATTGCCTGCCCGAGACTCGAACCCACAACCTTAGAGGTAGGAGTCAAACCAATCCTAGCTCAAGCCTCCTCTGTTTGCTGTATATTATTTTCCTTCAGTACCAAATTTCTGGTTATGCAGGGATGAATAGAGCTTTTCAGATGGACGGCCACCAGAAGACGTGTTTTTTGTTGCATTCTTCTCAACACAAGCGCCCGCACCTCATACAGTTAATAACAGTTCTGTGTTAAAACTGTCTGGTTTTATAGATAAATAGAGTGTTATTACAACCTTTAGCACAGCCAGCTTCAGTAACCTACATCAGTGGTCCCCACCCCCCGGGCCGCGGACTGGTACCGGACCGTGGACCAAATGTTACCGGGCCGCCCAAGGAACATTAAATTATTTCCATTTTATTTACTGTGGTGTATTTCTCTCGGGTTTGTGTGACTTTCCAT
>NC_062520.1:4460686-4483186 GCF_022655615.1 Tachysurus fulvidraco | reverse complement strand
CCAAGGAAAATGTACATGTTAGTGTTTTGATTCATCAGATGTTTCACCGTGGCCTAGAGTTGTTTATACTTCCTTATATTTAATATCTATTAATATTGAAATCCTTCTTAAACAAGCAGAAAACAAGTTTCCATCTTTCCAGGATTGTGTTTAAATGTAGGGGCACGGTGGCTTAGTGGTTAGAACGTTCGCCTCACACCTCCAGGGTTGGGCGTTCGATTCCCACCTCCACCTTGTGTGTGTGGAGTTTGCATGTTCTCCCCGTGCCTCGGGGGTTTCCTCCGGGTACTCCGGTTTCCTCCCCCGGTCCAAAGACATGCATGTTAGGTTGATTGGCATCTTTGGAAAATTGTCCGTAGTGTGTGAGTGAATGAGAGTGTGTGTGTGTCCTGTGATGGGTTGGCACTCCGTCCAGGGTGTATCCTGCCTCGATGCCCGATGATGCCTGAGATAGGCACAGGCTCCCCGTGACCCGAGAAGCTCGGATAAGCGGTAGAAGATGAGTGAGTGAGAGTTTTTAAAAGGCTATCATGCACGTCATGCTACCAACACCATGCTTTACACTGGGAATGGAGAAGAATCCGAGTTCTTTGCAGAAAGTTTTAGTCTCATTAGACCAGAGAACCTTTTTTTATGTTCAAAGAAGAATTTATCATAGCTATTTATATCGGTTATTCAATCAAGGTTTCTTCTTGCCATTCTTCCCTAAAACCAAGCTTCATGGAGTGTTCAGCTTCTGCTATCTGAGCTGTGGATCTCTCCAGCTCCTCCAGACTTACCCTTAGACTCTAAATGTGGTTTATTTATATGTCTGGTCTAGGAGGTGTGGCTTGGTTTTTATTTCCCTGCAAGTTGAATACTGTATGTAATGGTGTACATTCATTCATACATTCATTCATTCATTCATACATTCATTCATTCATTTTCTACCGCTTATCCGAACTTCTCGGGTCACAGGGAGCCTGTGCCTATCTCAGGCGTCATCGGGCATCGAGGCAGGATACACCCTGGACGGAGTGCCAACCCATCACAGGGCACACACACACACACTCTCATTCACTCACACACACACACACTACGGACAATTTTCCAGAGATGCCAATCAACCTACCATGCATGTCTTTGGACCGGGGGAGGAAACCTGAGTACCCGGAGGAAACCCCCGAGGCACGGGGAGAACATGCAAACTCCGTACACACAAGGCGGAGGTGGGAATCGAACCCCCAACTCTGGAGGTGTGAAGCAAACATGCTAACCACTAACCCACCGTGCCCCTAATGGTGTACATGACAACATTAATTTAAATAAATTAAAAAATAAAACCCACACAAATGGTAATGAAATGTAAGGAAGGTGAGAAAGTAATGTCTTGTCCAAGTCCAAAGCTCATGCTACAGGATAGAAGTGAATAAGACTCATATTCCGAGTGACTTACCTGTGGATTTTTAAAAACCTCATACTTGTCCTTCCTCTCCTGGAAAACCACTTTGTTCTCGCTGTCCCGTGTCCATGCTGAGAGAGGTTCCACCAGGTTCTCATGGTCCTCAAAGCCTCGGTCTGTGGAGTAGACTCGAGTCAAGTAAGCATCGAGTAAATGCATTCTTACTACATCCTTTTATACACTACTGTCTGCAAACCGGTACAAATTTCAGGTTCATTTGAGGTGCACCGTCACTGGAGACTCCTTCCGTAAATGCTCCATAAACTTCTCCTTAGAATAGAATAGAAGCCTTTATTTGGTCATATATAAATTACAGTACAGTGAAATTCTTTTCCTCACATATTCCAACTTTTGGAGTTTGGGGTCAGAGCACAGGGTCAGCCATGATACAGCACCACTGGAGCAAGGAGGGTTGTGGTAGCCTAGTGGTTAAGGTGTTGGGCTACCAATCGGAAGGTTGTGAGTTCGGGTCCTACGTCCACCAAGCTGCCACTGCTGGGCCCCTGAGCAAGGCCCTTAACCTTCGATTGATTAGTTGTATAAAATGAGATGATATGTAAGTCGCATTGGATAAGGGCATCTGCTAAATGCTGTAAATGTAAATGAGGATTCAGGGCCTTGCTCAACTGGGGCAGCTTGGCAGTGATGGGGGCTCGAACCCCCCTGAGTTATTGCTCCAGTATAAACACTTACGTTAATATAAACCTATCGGAGCTGCTGTTATAGAAGAAGTATCAACACCTTCAGACAAACTAGAAGGTGCTTTGTGGTACATGGTACGTGTTTGTGGTTCATGAACTCAATAATACTGTAAACACTTTATAAGAGTCGTAACGTTCCACTTGATGGTCGGTGTTAAGTGTTTATATTTCACAAACCCAGTTTTTTTTCCAGTGCCCCCCCAAGTACTCTAACAGTGTGTAAAAGCAGATTCAGCAGAAGTTAAAAGACCTCATGAAGTGATGAAAAGGGTTTTTAATGCTGACAGGCGTTAAGTACAGGGTGTGAGAAGAAACGGTATTAACTGAACACGATGAGGCTTTTCCTGTGTTCTTTAGCACACTGGTATGATGTCAACAAACAGAGTCATAACCAGAGCAAAGAACACCACTGATGAATTAGGGCTTCTCTACTTCCTCAGAGATCCGACATTATCATCAGAGGAAGCTGCTGTATCCATATATTAGTCGCAATTTAAAATGCATGCTAAGCCTCACAAGCCAGACTTCGATCTGTCAGTAGAGGATGTTTAGGTAGTTTTCCTCACTTATTACAACTAACAGGAAGTGAGCCTGGCACGGCATACGAGTGATCGTGGGTTAATCATGGGCTGTAGTGGAGCTTGTTAAAGCAGAGCTGATTCTTTATCTAATTCAAACTAATTCTTGTATAATTTTGTAACGTTCATTTTCAGTCTCAAATTCAATGAAGTTTTGGCACCATTTTGGTGCCATAATAGCTCCTAGCTATGATTTTCTTCGCAGAACTTATTAATGAAATTGCTAATGAACTTTTGAACTTCTATATGTGTTTGTATGTGTATGTGTGTGTCTCACCTGTCTGCAGCTCAGGGTTGGTCTCACACACACACCAGTCCACGTTGCCGTCACAGTGTGTTTTTTCAAACAGGTTGTCCAACACGTCCCTCACCGTCTGTCTCTCATCCACCATCAGGGTCTTGGTGCTTCCGTCTGTCATCTGCACCTTCACTATCAGCTGTTTGACACACAACACACACATTCAGATTCCACACTGCTGACATAAACACCAACACCATCACTGAACTTCCATTGGTGTGCGATGGGATGCTCATCCTGATAATCTATACACCAATCTGCCCTAACATTAAAAACCACCTGCTTCATTGTGCCACCAAAGCATCTCTGACTCATTAAAACATGGTTTCCACAAGACCTCTGAAGGTGTGCTGTGAAGACCAGCAAGTTCAGCAGATCCTTTATCAGATCCTGGATCAGACTTGTTGATCCAGCACATCCGACAGACGTTCTGAGATCTGCGGAATCTTGAAGCCATTTCAACACCTTGATCTCTTGATCTTTCATGTTCCTCAAACATTTTCTGAGCAGTTTTTGCAGTTATGGAGATGATCTGATCCAGTCATCCAGCCATCACAATTTGGGCCTCGAATTTAAAGTTAGAAAATGGAGAAGCAGAGTTTATATGGAATGTCTGATGTCCTCTGTCTACATTTCTTGCTATAAAAAGTTGAAGTTTAAGTATGAAAAAACTTTTCAGAAAGAATGATAGTAATAACACCTTCTGACTTATCGGAGAATCGAGAGCAGCACTTTGGAAGAATATCACACCATAACCCTGATCTGACCTCCACACACACACACACACACAGAGACACACACACTTTCACAGTTCCTCTGTCCCTGACTGATCTGATTAGCATCTCATCACACCTGCAGAGATGACAAAAATAGATGTGTGGACAGTAATCTTCAACATGCATTCGATATATCATCGTGTCTGAACTGACAGGATGATGGGTTATTATGATAAAGGAACATTCGCATGCACATGACCGCATAATTATTCATGATAAATCATAAATTCAGTTCAGGTCAGATATTAAAATGTAACCTTCATCCAGGCAACAAGAGTAAACTCACTAGAGTGATGGACTTCACCTTTCAAACAAGTATAAGATCACAGGATCTGTAATGGCCTGAACATGGCTGACGGTCGGTGCCGGACAGGCCACGCCCACATTTTTACATTTAAAGTATTTGGCAGACCCTTATCTTACATTTTTATCTTATTTTATACAACTAAGAAATTGAGTGTCAAGGGCCTTGTTTAGGGGCCATACCTGGGATTCAAATGCTGTACCTGTTTCACCAGGCTACCAAGTAAACCAACACATGAACCTTTGGGCTACCATGTAGTCCAACACCTGAACCTTTGGGCTACCAGGTAAACCAACACCTGAAACATTGGGCTACCATGGAGTCCAACACGTGAACCTTTGGGCTACCATGTATTCCAACACCTGAACCTTTGGGCTACCATGTAGTCCAACACCTGAACCTTTGGGCTACCAGGTAAACCAACACCTGAAACATTGGGCTACCATGGAGTCCAACACGTGAACCTTTGGGCTACCATGTATTCCAACACCTGAACCTTTGGGCTACCATGTAGTCCAACACCTGAACCTTTGGGCTACCATGTATTCCAACACCTGAACCTTTGGGCTACCATGTATTCCAACACCTGAACCTTTGGGCTACCATGTAGTCCAACACCTGAACCTTTGGGCTACCAGGTAAACCAACACATGAACCTTTGGGCTACCATGTAGTCCAATACCTGAACCTTTGGGCTACCAGGTAAACCAACACATGAACCTTTGGGCTACCATTTAGTCCAACACCTGAACCTTTGGGCTACCAGGTAAACCAACACATGAACCTTTGGGCTACCATGGAGTCCAACACCTGAACCTTTGGGCTACCAGGTAAACCAACACATGAACCTTTGGGCTACCATGTAGTCCAACACCTGAACCTTTGGGCTACCAGGTAAACCAACACATGAACCTTTGGGCTACCATGGAGTCCAACACCTGAACCTTTGGGCTACCAGGTAAACCAACACATGAACCTTTGGGCTACCATTTAGTCCAACACCTGAACCATTGGCCTACCACCAAGGATCTCTTCTACAAAGCTTTATTTTATCTAGTAACATTTCTGAATACATTTAACAACGGGTCGAATTAGGATAAGATGATATTACTGGCAAGATGTAAATGACTAAAGGATTAATCCCAGGTAGTGTTCAAGTAAATTGTTTGGAATTCTGACTTTTACCGAATTAAGAACATATGAGTTTAATCATGACTTCCGGAGTACCCGGAGGAAACCCCCGAGGCACGGGGAGAACATGCAAACTCCACACACACAAGGCGGAGGCGGGAATCGAACCCCCAACCCTGGTGGTGTGAGGCAAACGTGCTAACCACTAAGCCACCGTGACCCCACATTTAAACATAACACTGTGAAATTACAAAAGAAGAATAAAAAATAAATCGTCAAATAAACAAAATAACTTGATTATTGAAATGTGTAGATTGAATATAATACAAAACCTTCAGAGACACGCAGTAGGAAATGAAAACGTGAACTGCAGTGTTAAATTAATTGTTTTATCTTGACAAATGATGCCACACACACACACACACACACACACACACACACACACACACACACACACACACACACACACACACACACACACACGCTATACCTTATTGTTAGCTATTGTTATTTATTCTGAGCAGACTATAAGATTACTCTGCAGCTCTGCACCTGAGAAGAAACGCCTGGAGGAAGAGAAGAGGCTCGATTGTGAAATCTGCTCTCACAATTATTACTTTCAGAAAGGGTTTGAGTTTCAGTTCATGTTTCAGTATAGACAAGCCACAGAGAGAAAACGCCACAAAACCTCAACCAGTCACCTAATTTAGACAAGGGCTAAGCATCCGCTGGTGTTTTCTGTCATATCAGTCAGTTCCTGAATTATCAGATCAGATATCAGATAAACAGTCAAACGCTTAGACAACGAACACCTACATCCTGTTTAACACCACGCTGGGACTAAATACCTGCTGAGGATGTAACAGACTGTGTGTGTGCAGGCTTGATGAAGTCAGTTTGCTTAAACTGTAATAGATCTTAAGGTTACTAACTGAAAGACTACAACTGCAAATAACAACAACAACAACAACAACAACAACAACAACAATAATAATAATAATAATAATAATAATAATAATAATAATAATAATAATAATAATAATATCTTCCATACTGTGTCTAAAGTCTAATAGTGCTTTCCATTAGATAGATAGATATTTAGATAGATGGATGGATGGATGGATGGATGGATGGATGGATGGATGGATAGATAGATAGATAGATAGATAGATAGATAGATAGATAGATAGATAGATAGATAGATAGATAGATAGATAGATAATGAACAAACTCATCTGCAGTTAGCTATAAGTGGACATAGAGGCGTGTTCTCATGACCTCGTGTCATTTTAACTCACACATTCTCCAGTAGGTTGTTGAGCTACAGAGAGTCTGATGTTCTGCTCACCTTCTTCACTTTGGCTTCTTTCAGCTTTTCCAGAGCGAGTTTGATTTTGTCTGCTTTCATCTGTTCTTCTATTTCCTCCTGAAAAAAGAAATACATCACCAGAGATCAGAGTAACGTCACCAGTGTTGTAATGTAACGGAGTACAAATACTTCGTTACTGTACTTAAGTAGAAATGTCACGTATCTGTACTTTACTTCGCTATTTAAATTTATGTCAACTTTCACTTTTACTCCACTACATTTCCTAGATAAAATGTATACTTTTACTCCGTTATATTTCCAATAAGCGTCTTCGTTACTCGTTACTACAAATTAAAATCAGATGAAATGTGTGCGACTGTAATAAGGGAGGTTTGGCGAATCACTGCTCCTAGATTGTATTACGCACGTCCGCGCGCGCTACGGAGAAGCACAGGTACGCGCAGCGTGTACGCGCAGTCAGAGCTGGAGGCGTTTATCTATAACGTTAATCGGCTGAAAACCACAAAGACGGCATCCAAAAGCAGTGAAATGTCACTATTCTTATTACCAGAGTTGTAGCACAAACAAAATATTAATGCAAACAATCCATACAATACTAAATAAAATAACATTTATTGATTCGGTCTTTGTCTTGTGAATATTAGTTTATTAATGACTGCATACATCAGACACACTGTTTGTAGAGAACGCACACATACATGAACTGATCTGATACAAGACTGACATCATTACATCATGCATAAAATTTTGGTGTCCACTTTTGCCATTTAATAACACCATAACTTTTTGCTTACTATGTAGTCATATAATATATAATATAAAACTCTTCTTGTTTTAAATTCTCACTGAGGGCTAAAACCCCTAAAGATGAAACCCTAGAACTGCCCCTGCTCTTATGCCTACAGAAAATCACTGAAATTTTACTTTTTACTTTTACTTCAAATACTTAAGTACATTAAATATCAGAAAATGACTTTTGATACTTAAGTACAGTAAATATCAGATACTTTAAGACTTTTACTTGAGTAATATTCTAAAAGGTGACTTTCACTTCTACCGAAGTCTTTTTCTAGTACGATACTTGTACTTTTACTCAAGTATTGCTTTCTAGTAACACTGAACATCACAGATACGTCACAGATACGTCACAGATACGTCACAGATATGTCACAGATACGTCACAGATATGTCACAGATACGTCACAGATATGTCACAGATACGTCACAGATCTGCAGACCTGCTAACCATCGACATCGGATTACGGAGCTATGAGCTGTATATGAACGAGTTATTCAACGGAGTGTTTTGTAATTCTTTATACACAATCATTTTATTTTCACGTCTTAATCCGTTCCCACGTATAATATACTGCTGACATGTTGCTCAGGTGATGTCACGTGTTTACCTGAGATCAACTGTTCAAGGAATGATGTGTTCAAATACACCTTCACCTATATATGATCCGATAGGAATCTAATAGTATGGGAAGTGAGTGTGTGTGTGTGTGTGTGTGTGTGTGTGTGTGTGTGTGTGTGTGTGTGTGTGTGTGTGTGTGTGTGTGTGACTCAGATTTACCATAGAAGGTTTAGAGTTTGAAGATGGAGGAGGCGGTAATGAAGTGCTGTTGGTGGTTGAGGTCATACCAGACATATTACTGGGTAAATGGGTCAGTTCAGCTTTAGACTGGGAGGGTGGAGGGGCTGCGGGGGCTGCAGGGGCTGTGGGGGTAAAATGAGCTTTTGGAACATTTAGAGACGGAGGTGGTGTGGAATCGTTCACGCCCCCCCTCTCAGAAGCAAACTTTTCCTCTGTGGCGTTCAGGTCGGCCACCAGATCAGCCATCAGAGCATCCAGATCGTTATCCTCCAGCTCATTTAGGGACGCTGTGACATTACAGAAGAACTTGCATCAGTTGTGTGAAGAAAAACATCATGAACAGTTTTATTAAAATCATCTCAAAACCTCTCTAGATGAGCCAGCGATATCAGAGTATTTACATGGCCTTATCTTCTTTAGACCTGCTTTATGAAGCTAAACACATCATCGCTACAGATCATAAAGACTTAAATACCGCAGCATTATAATGACGTTCCAGGTGAAATTATAAGGAAATTTAAATACATCTTGACCAATCAGAGCACAATACACACAAAAGGGTGAACTTTAATTTTGTCTTTCAGGGTTTTAATGAAATTATGTTTAACGTTTATATTGATTATTGATCCAGATACACCCTGGATGGAGTGCCAGCCCATCACAGGGCACACACACACTCTCATTCACTCACACACACACACACTACGGACAATTTTCCAGAGATGCCTACCATGCATGTCTTTGGACCGGGGGAGGAAACCGGAGTACCCGGAGGAAACCCCCGAGGCACGGGGAGAACATGCAAACTCCACACACACAAGGTGGAGGCGGGAATCGAACCCCCAACCCTGGAGGTGTGAGGCAAACGTGCTAACCACTAAACCACCGTGCCCCCCATTATTGATCCAGATTGACAAAAATTAAATTGCCATTTAAAGCTAACCCACTAAAGAAGAAATCAATAACTGTCATTATTTAACAAAATTAATAAACAAATATTACTATCTAAAAATGTAGAACACAACTGCATTATAATATCTAATAGAATTCAATTCATTCTAAATTAATAGCACATCAAACTTAATCTGATCTTCACACTGTATATTTTTATTATCCTTTTCCTTCTCATTCGCATATTAACGTATAAACGATCCCGATCGGATAAATCCGGCGCGTGACCTCCTCTTTAAATAACGTCTCGTCTCACGCTTTCACATCGGTGAGGAAAAAAGTTCAGGTCTGTGCTTCTGCACCCGAGCAGCTTCTGTTATCTTTTACAGCTTCATCATCTTTTTTACTCTTTATAACTTTGTCGTCTAGGCGACCAGACGTTCGTTCGTCCGTATCGGTCTTCAGTTAATATCTCAGCGTGACGTATTTCCCCCTCTCTACACCACACACTTCTGTGATGTTCAGTGTTTTGTCTCCTGACTGTATCTACCGAGCTGTTTTTGTTCAGTGTCTCTACGTCCTGGTTTTCACCTGATATGAAGCACAGAGACGCTGCTCACTTTCTGATCGGGTTTCTGTTGCTAAGTGACAAGACTAACATTCTTTAGGTGAGGTGGGAGGGAGGGAGGTAGGGAGGGAGGGAGGGGGAGGGAGGGAGGGAGAGGGAGGGGAGGGAGGAGGGGGAGAGGGAGAGAGGAAGAGAGAGGAGGGAGCGGAGGGGGAGGGAGGGAGGGAGGGAGGGAGGGAGGGAGGGAGGGAGGGAGAGAGGAGAAAGAAAGAGACAGAAGGAGGGAGGAGGGAGGGAGGGCGGGAGGGAGGGCGGGAGGGAGGGGGAGGGAGGAGGGAGGAGGGAAGAGAAGAAAGAAAGAAAGAAAGAAAGAAGAGGAAGGAGGGAGGGAGGGAGGAGGGAGGGAGGGGGGGGAGGGAGGAGGGAGGGAGGGAGGGAGGGGGAGAGAAAGGAGGAGAGAAGAAAGAAGAAGAAAGGGAGGGAGGGAGGGAGGGAGGAGGGAGGGAGGAGGGATGGAGGGATGGAGTTCGTGAGAGGAGGGAGGGAGGATTCTTTCTTTCTTTCTTTCTTTTTTTTCTTTTTTTTCTTCTTTCTTTCTTTCTTTCTCTTTCTTCTTTCTTTCTCTTCCGACGGTCTTCAGTACTTCAGGGACGATTCCCCCTCTTAACAACACACTTCTTGTTCGTGTTTTCTGATGTATATGAGCGTTTTTGTCAGTGTCTACATCTGTTTTAACTGATATGAAGCACAGAGAGTGCTCTTTGATTGGGTTTCTGTTCTAAGTGACAAGCTCTTTCTTTCTTCTTTGTTCAAAAGAGAGATGAGTTCGGGAGTTTCAGGTTATTCTTGTTTTCTTCTTTAGTCTCTCACGTCTAAAAAAGAAAGCAAAAAACTCACCTAACTAGGCTTTCTCTTTCCTTTATTTTCATTTCTTTCCTTCTTTCTTTCTTTTTCTCTCTTACTCCTTCCCTCCTCCCTCCTCTTTCTTTTTTCTTTCTTTTTTCTTCTTTCTATTCTTTCTTTCTTTCTTTCTCTCTCACTTCCTCCCCCCTCCTGTTCTTTCTTTTCTTCTTCTTTTTCTTTCTTTTTCTTTCTTTCTTTCTTTCTTTCTTTCTTTCTTTCTTTCTTTCTTTCTTTCTTTCTTTCTTTCTTTCTTTCTTTCTTTCTTTCTTTCCCAGCTAACCACCCACATACTTTTGATGTTAATCTGACTAACTGCCATCTACACAGTAGCCAGACATTCTCCATGCCTCACTTTGCCTGCACTCTTCTAGAATTCACTGTCATTTTATAGCTCATTAACACCACAGTGCTGAACAGAGCCTCCTAGTGCACTGTGAATACAGAAAGTCGCTGTACTACAGAGTCACGTGTTTTTTATTACCATTCAGATCTGTGAAGCCGATAGAGAAGTTGAGTTCCTGGCTGGACTTGGAGGTGGGCTGATGCTCTGGAGCGTCAGTTGCCAGACTCTGAGGAAAACCACAAAATAAGGAAGAAGTTAGCACAAACTTCTCTCTCTTTTATAACTATTATTAAGCACAGTAAAAGCTAAAGCATATAAACTTTCAGTTCTGTATATGTAAAGGGGAGTTACAGAGAATCTTCCCAAGGTTCAATTTTGTAAAACTTAAAGACGACAGAACGAAGCCTCACTGTGCCTTCACACTTGGGTGAAAGTGGCACTTTTCTTACGGTTTGAAATCACTTCTGCTTTGTAACAGGCAAGCTTATAAGTCTTATTTCTAATGTCTTATTTCTAATATGACAGTTGACTCATATTTATGGAGATTCGAATCAGCTCATCAATACTTCTTCATTAGGAGTCGACTCCGATTGATTCAGAAATGATTCGTCTTTAATAAATAGTCCGAATTTAAATTAGACTTTTTTGGCCATGTTTTAATTTCCAGTACACTAATAGTGTTTCATGCATCTTTTATTTCTGCAAAGAAAACAAAACGTATTTCTGCAAAAAATATGTATTTCTTGTTCACCGAATTTTTTTAAAGCGTTACCTCATAGTATATAAATCAATAATAGTAAAAACAAATTGTCAAAAAGAAAAAAGATTAATTTATTAACTAATATAGAAGTGTGTGATCAGATGAGACTCTGATCTAAAATAAAACACAACATTTTAAACAAACTTGAACGATAAATTTATTATTATTTTATAAATATTATCTATCTGCTATCACACAGCATTTATTTATTTATTTATTTATTTATTTATTTATTTATTTATTTATTTATTTATTTAGACATTTTGTTAGCTAGTTATTATGTGAATTTCTCTTGGATCAGTTCTTCATTGTTGCTTCACCATACCCCTTTATTTATTTATTTATTTATTTATTTATTTATTTATTTATTTATTTGTTTGTTTGTTTGTTTGTTTGTTTGTTTGTTTGTTTGACCGATGAAGCAATGTGAAATCTTCTAGCAGAGTCTTAGTTCACTTACAGAGAAACACGAGATCTAAAGAATGGAGAGATGGTAAAGAAACATGTATCTCACCTGCGTGAGGAGATCCATCTCCTGCAGCATGTCTGTGAACATGGCATCAATGTCATCCATCTAGAAGAGAAATAACAACATTTTTCAACAACATGCTTCAACAACATTTGCAGCAAACTGATGACCATCAGTATAAAAGATAAACATGTTCAAAATGGCATCATACTAATGCCTAGAAATACTGATTTACCTAAAAAAAGTACCATAAAAAATAAAATGACTTTTTAGCTCAGGAGTTATTGACTCGGGAAACTCCGACCTGTGAATATGTGGCCGACTTTACTTAAGACGCCGAGGCGCTTTTTTCCTTCCCGATAGGTGAGTAACGTTGGTTTTGCTTTGTTACACAGAACTAATATATGCCTTTGTCCTTTACATCATTATGCTTGTGTGGCATTTTTGCTTGTTTGTTTATCTGCAATCGTATTGTTCTTCCCTTCAGCTATGATAAAGACACGTTTCTTTCTGTTAGTCGCCTGGGTTACGTATGTATGTGTGGGCGGAGCTATCGATACAGGGGTGGGACCCATTTGGGTTAGGGGCGTGTTTGTTTTGGTGATTTATATGTCAACATTGGCTTTCAAACATCGGAGACCCCGCCTTTAATTGCTGAAAAGTTTTTGAACTTTGCTCTTAAGTTGTAAATAATGGACCTGGCTTCAGTTCTGAATTTTACAACCTGAAATTAATGACCACAAATGTGTTAACGAATATGTTCCTTTTTACAGAAAAAAATATAAAAAAGTGAGAAAATATTTACTTTTTTAAAAACGAATCAATGTCTTGACTTTTGAAAAATAAATAAATAAATAAATAAATAAATAAATAATGCTTGAAATAATCTTGTAATACTGTCAAAAAATTTATTTTAATAATTAATGTAAATATTTAATAAATAAATTAGTACAATAAATCTGATGAAGTAAAAATAGCAAATAACTTATTTTAATCATCGATAATCAGGTCCGAACATTGTTCATTTTAGTTAAAGAAACCTTTATGTAAATCCTTCTCATTATTAACTGTAGTTTTATTTCTGTTTATCGTCAGTTTATCGTCAACGTTCCTCGATCCTCCAGATCTAAACTCGATCAGAAGATATCTGTGCTTCCAGGCAGAACAGATAAGTTTCTGTGTAAGCACGTATGATATACTACACAAATATGAAGCCCAGGGCTAGAAATTGCGCAAGTGATGTGATGATAATGACTCGGTTTGTATAACTCTTCCAGGCATGTATTCTTCGTCAGGACTTGCAGAGTTTTGTGAAAGAAAAAAAAAAGTAAACCTGCTACTTCAACAACTGAAGGCACAGATGGTAAGAACGCTATGAGAAAGGATAAAGAATCTCACTGAATTTGTTTCTATCGATTCTTTATTCCTCTTTTGTTTTTGTTTTTTTTACGTTTTCTTGCTGTGGCTAATCAGCACTGCTAGCATGTTTTTTTTTTAGGATGAGGTTTTAGACACAGCTGGATAACCGCTGCCAGATCTTTCTATCCACACTCCTTTAGGCTCCGGACATCCAGGAGAGAGAAATATTTTGGGATTTAGGTGGAAAGTTTCTTCAGCTTCTTACCTTTCAGCTGAATCTTAACGTCTAATATCTAAAGAAGAGATTTTCCTGTAATCTACATCAGGGACGACTTTTTTGTCTCTATATTATCAAGTCTGTACGCTGATCTAACCAAGTCACATGTTTTAGCTTCAACACAATTCAACACGAACTCAATTTCAATGCAAAGACAATTCTATAATAATTTGGGATTCACATGCTATTATGAAAAAAGAAAAAACCTATACATTATAAGGAATAAACAAATACAATATACTTTTGGTATATTGTATATATACTATAACACCCCCCCCCCCCACGCTCGGTCTGCTGTAGTCCACAAACCAGCATAACATCAAATATTAACATCTTTCTTCATTGCATGTGAGTTTTAAACGAATGCATTCAATTATTATGAACAGAAAAGCTTCCTAGAAAGTCGTCTGAGCGTTATAATTTAATTCGGTTCGATTCAATTAAATTTTATTTGTATAGCGCTTTTAACAATGGACATTGTCTCAAAGCAGCTTTACAGAACAAAAAATGTGCAAGCCTGAGATGACTGTGGCTCTGAGATGATCTGAGGAAGAAACCTTGCGAGGAAACAGACTCCCTTGTGAGGGAACCTCATGCTCATATGAATGACACCAGAGAGTGGGATTATAAATGACTACAAACACTGAAGGTTTATACTGTAATCTCTGGTGTGATTATAAATGATTATAAACACCAGAGAGTGGGATTATAAATGATTATAAACACAGAGTGTGATTATAAATTATTATAAACACTGAATGGGATTATAAATGATTATAAACACTGAGTGTGATTATAAATTATTATAAACACTGAATGGGATTATAAATGATTATAAACACTGAGTGTGATTATAAATTATTATAAACACTGAATGGGATTCTAAATGATTATAAACACTGGAGAGTGGGATTAAAAATTATTATAATTACTGAGAGTGGGATTATAAATGATTATAAACACTAAAAGTGTGATTATAAAGGATTTTAAACACAAGAGAGTGGGATTATAAATGATTATAAACACGAAAAGGGTGATTATAAATGATTATAAACACATGAGAGTGGGATTATAAACGATTATAAACACTGGAGAGTGTGATTATAAAGGATTTTAAACACAAGAGAGTGGGATTATAAATGATTATAAACACGAAAAGGGTGATTATAAATGATTATAAACACATGAGAGTGGGATTATAAATGATTATAAACACAGGAGAGTGGGATTATAAATGATTATAAACATGGAGAACATGATTATAAATGATTGCAAACACCAGAGAGTGGGATTATAAATGATTATACACATGGATAACGTGATTATAAATGATTATAAACACATGAGAGTGGGATTATAAATGATTATAAACACAGGAGAGTGGGATTATAAATGATTATAAACACAGGAGAGTGGGATTATAAATGATTATAAACACAGGAGAGTGGGATTATAAATGATTATAAACATGGAGAACGTGATTATAAATGATTATAAACACATGAGAACGTGATTATAAATGATTATAAACACATGAGAGTGGGATTATAAATGATTATAAACACAGGAGAGTGGGATTATAAATGATTATAAACACATGAGAGTGGGATTATAAATGATTATAAACACAGGAGAGTGGGATTATAAATGATTACAAACACGGAGAACGTGATTATAAATGATTATAAACACATGAGAACGTGATTATAAATGATTATAAACACATGAGAGTGGGATTATAAATGATTATAAACACATGAGAGTGGGATTATAAATGATTATAAACACATGAAAGTGGGATTATAAATTATTATAACCACAGGAGAGTGGGATTATAAATGATTACAAACACGCAAAACGTGATTATAAATGATTATAAACACAGGAGAGTGGGATTATAAATGATTATAAACACAGGAGAGTGGGATTATAAATGATTATAAACACAGGAGAGTGGGATTATAAATGATTATAAACACAGGAGAGTGGGATTATAAATGATTATAAACACAGGAGAGTGGGATTATAAATTATTATAAACACAGGAGAACGTGATTATAAATTATTATAAACACAAGAGAGTGGGATTATAAATGATTATAAAGAAATAAGTTTGATATCAACATTTAATCTGAAGGTAAAAACATTTGTGTAGAGAAAAAACAAACCAAACATTTCTATGAAAATATCACCTCTAGTATTGTAGAGAAAAACAGAAATAGTGATGAAACTCTACACATTCTTAAAGTCCTGAGTGTCTACTTTCATATGAGCTCCATATTAACACCACTGTGGAGTGAGACGTGAGGAAGACGTTTAATCATCAACATGGACACAACAAAGCAGGAGGAAAGATACAAAAAAAAGAAATTGACTTCTGGGAAAGGAAATAAATAGCTAAATAAATATCACACTTATGTGCTTGTTGAACTTTACATTCAAGATGTATTCTGTTCTAATAAGATCTCTCCTCTTCTCCTCTTCTCTTCTCTTTTATTCCTATCTCTTCTCTTCTCCACTCTTTCTCTCTTCTAAATATTCATATTCTATTTTATATTATATTATGTATTTTATATTATTTATATGTATTATATCTTATATTTTATATATAATTTAATCTATTTTTTCTATTCTATTCATTTTATTCTTTATTTTTATTCTCTTCTCTTCTCTTCTCTTCTGTCTTTTCCACTCTTCTCTTCTCTTGTCTTCTCTTCTCTTCTGTCTTTTCCACTCTTCTCTTCCCTTCTCCTCTCTTCTCTTCTCTTCTCTTCTCTTCTCTTCTCTTCTCTTCTCTTCTCTTCTGTCTTTTCCACTCTTCTCTTCTCTTCTTTTCTGTCTTTTCCACTCTTCTGTTCTGTTCTGTTCTTTTCTGTTCTGTTCTCTTGTCTTCTCTTCTCTTCTCTTCTCTTCTCTTCTCTTCTCTTCTCTTCTCTTCTCTTCTCTTCTGTCTTTTCCACTCTTCTGTTCTCTTCTGTTCTCTTCTGTTCTCTTTTCTTGTCTTCTCTTCTCTTCTCTTCTCTTCTCTTCTCTTCTCTTCTCTTAGAAGCAAAAAAATCAGAATAAGCAACAAAACCGAAATATAAATCAACGAATCAGAAAATAATAAACAATCCACGTGTCATACGTTTGGAAACTTCAAAGAAGAAACAAATACAGAAAAATAAAGGAAACCGTTGATTATTTATTTATTTGTTTACATTTTTCCATTGTATTTCTGCAAAAGCAACCTGGGTTGGATTTATATAAGCATTTAAAACTTGAATGATTTTCTCTTTTTGTTTTTCTATTCATACCTGTAAAAACTGTCTACACACAAAAGTGATCATCAGGAGCAGAAAGAAGGATTTAAATGAGGAAAAGAAAATAGCTAATGATGTCTAAAAGACCACAGTGTTAGAGCTCGTGCATGGACAATGGTTACAGTTAGCGGAAACATGAATTGTGCTTATTTTTATCCGGGGAATTTATATGATGATTTTTTTTAGTGGTGTCACTGTAGTCTTAAAGGAAGCTAAAGAAATACATTTCCTTAATATAATAAGATAGAAGTTACTTCATGAAGTAGAGCACAGATTGATTATATTGTTTTTCCTTGTGTTAGTCATGTGATACGTCGTGTCCAATCGACACTGAAGACGCTCATCCCAATTTGTGTTAACATTCTTGTATGCACTTTAACAATATATATATATATATATATATATATATATATATATATATATATATATATGACCGTATACATATGCATCACTGTACCATACACTACCTCTGTTTCTCATGGGATTTTCTGATATATCTTTTGATATATATTTTAAATTTGAATTTGATTTGCTGATGTGTTGTGCTGCTTTATGATTTATATTTTTAGATATAGCGTTTTTGTTAACATTGTGGTGTTTTTTATTGTTTTATTGTGTTTTTTCTGTTTAGTTTTACTGTGGTGTTTTCTGATTTGTGTTTTCAGACATCTTACATTTCTGGTTTTGCTGCAATGTTTGTTTGTTTTTTTTTTGTTGTTTTTTTTCATTTTTTTTGCTTGTTTTATATTCATGTTTTTGGTGCTTTTTTCGTTTTGTTTTATCGCTGTGTTTTTTGCTGTTATTGTGGTGTTTTCTGATTTGTTGATGTCATTTTTGATGTCTTGTGATACGTCGTGTCCAATCAGCCGTGAGGATGTGGTGTTCAATAAGGATCGCCTCTTCAGATTTTTTGTAATGTTCTTGACTTGCTCTTTTTGTGTTTTTTGCCTTTGTAGCTGTTTTTCAGCTGTATTATGTTTTTGGTTTCTTGTTTGATTTTTGCGATTTTGGTTTTGTCTTTATGTTTTTTTGCTTTTCTTGTGGTGTTTTACGATCAGCTGTTTTGATTTGTTAACGTGATTTCCACTGAAGGGCCATTGGCAAGAATTTTTACAGAATCGACACAAAAACACAGTGGTCGGTTTGTTTACCTTTCATTTTTGACTTTGAGTGGCAAACAGCTACCGTTTGAATCAGCAGCACCTGTGTGTTAGTTAAACACTAGGGTGGAGGGTTGTTGTGTTTCTTACAAGAGGAAGCGGTTAGAGCAACTTCCTCTAACTCGATTTTGAAAGCATCAGTAAAGTTTCCAACAGGAAGCAGGCAGAAAATATGAAGCATTACTGACATGTTTGCATAAGCGTATAAAATGAATAAATTGTCTTTGAATGACAAAGTGCTCTTGTTTCTTTCTCAACACAACAAACTCATTATATCCTGTTACGTATTCAGTTCTCATCACCTAAACACTGCATAGTGTGGATTACGTTTAATTACGTTGCATAAAATGGGTGGAGTTTAATATGATACACAGAAAAAAAGCTAGGTTTAAGGCTGTTCTGTCCTACTTGAAAATACTTAGGAACTATATTTATTTGGAAAACCAAAAGAATCGTTTCAATTTTAGAAAAAGTCCCTTCGAGAGCTAGAACCTCTAAACTTCCTAAGAAGTGGACACTTTCTGATTCAGAAAACCACCCAAAGAACTCTTAAAAACTTTATAAAACAAAAAAAACCCCAACATTATTAATAAAGTGCTTTGAAGAGTTAGAAAGAATCAAAGTTAAAAATTCTTTGTTGTAGAGTTGTTGTTGTGAATCTTCAACATTAAGCTTTTATGAAAAGCTTCTTTATACTATATTCACACATGCAGGGACTCGCACCAGCAAAGCCACAGAAACTATTTATTTTTAATGAGAGCTGTTAACTTTCAGTTGGTCAGTAGAAGTGGACGTGTCCAAAAACGCAGCTAAATTAAGAAAGGGTTGAACTTTACAACCGACGTGAGTGAATACCGTGGGCATTAAAAGTGAGGTGATTAATGCATTTACAGTAATAGTCGATTAACGCACGTAGACTATATGTGAGGTGACAAATAGCCATGCTGCTTGTGAGTCACCTTCACCAAAGACTCCTTCTTTTTCATCTCGTATGACATGATGCATGTACAAACGTAAAATTTGAAATGCTAGTCAACAACTCTAACCACAGTAGCAGAGATGGAGCACATACTGATGACTCCATAGTACGGCAACTGTTGACGTCAGTGAACTAGAACCATTAAACCCCCAAATAACTCATTAGGAAAGCTTTTTAGTGTAGGGGTTGTGTTACTGCTGTTAGGTTGAAACCCTTAATGGATCCGTGTAGAACCTCGTGTCATGTTTATGTGTCCTCAAATCTGCATCATTGTGCTGAAAGTCTTACAGTCTAACATCAGCTGACATACAGTAATAAGTACAAACGTCCATCTCTCATCTAAAAAATGTTGGCCATTTATAGAGTAACACTTTTTGTTGCATTCATTTCCTTCAATTTCTGATTTTCTATATCTTCAGATCTTCTTCTGGTTCCTTTTTTAAGTGAATTACAGCTAGGCCAGGGCTTTCTAAACTCTTTGGGCCTTACATAGATATCATAAATGCAACTCCAAGCCTTGACCACCAACCTTGACCATTTAAGACTAGTGTAACATCTGAATGTGTTCAACATGGAAGTGTAACTTGAGTGAATAAAGACCAGACTAGTAGAAAGGCTGAGCTCATATTTTTTTAAACAGCTTGTCCTTAAATGCGAGAGGTGAATGTGCAAAACCTCTATCGTTTTTAGACTGATGACTTAGAAGATGACTTGATTGCGCAAGCCAGTTTGTAAAGCCAGTTTGTGAACCCCGGAGCTTAGATTTACTTACTAGTATCTTTAAGCTCAGCAGCATTAAACTTAACAGCAAACAGTGAACATTTGGACCGGATTTTGAACTTCACACCACACACACTCTATTATAAAGAGTCATAGCTTCAGAAGACTGTATTAGAAGTATTATAACTTTTAACCCTTGTATGTTGTTCGTATTTTTGTTACTCAGCCAGTGATAGTGGGTCAGTTTGACCCGGTGCATTTTTGGGTTTTTATTTCAACACAATCAAAAAATTTTATGTTAAAATACTTTACAGATGTTTACTTCATCCGAATTACAAGCAATATAAACAGCATATAGGGTTAATATTTGCCCTTTACCTTTATTACATCACAAGTGCTACTCGGTTTATGTTGTTTTTTTTTTATATTAAAATGTAATTAAAAAAAAAAAAAAGAAAATCAAATTTAATCAAGTTACGATTGGGGAAAAAATCAACAAATTTACAAGGAAGCAAAGTTTTTCCAAACTATTGATGTTTATGAATATGGGTCCCACAGACCCGAACATCATACAAGGGTTGAGGTACAGTATGCCTTACAATGCTCTAAGGTCTCTTCTTTGTCAACATTACAGGCCAAATTTATTCTCAAATGCAAAAAAATTCAGAAAAATTTTTTTTGGACTTAGACTAGAGTGTATTTTTTTTTAGCCGGATGGTTTTAATTTTCTCAGTACTCATTCCAGCCTTGTTTATGATCCAGAGAAACATGGCTGGTGGTCCTTTCTAGCATCATACCTCAATCATGTGGCTTGCTGCAGTGTAGTGGTTTGAGCTCACAGAATTTGTGGTAGGTGGCTAAGGTGAAATGCATGATCTCTCATTCTGAAAGTGTCTAGAGCAGCGGTGTCCAATCTTATCCGGAAAGGGCCGGCGTGGGTGCAGGTTTTCATTCGAACCAAGCAGAAGCCACACCAGAGTCTACTAAAAGCCAAGAACAACTGATTAAACAGGTGGAATCAGGTGTGGCTTCTGCTTGGTTGGAATGAAAACCTGCACCCACACCGGCCCTTTCCGGATTAGATTACCCTAAATATGTTCCACCACCCAAACACCATCTCTCACACTTGTGATACTGCACAGACACACAGGAAATGAGGCAACAGTACAAGCAAATGCACCAAAAGGCCTGATCTACTCAGCACAACGTAATCAAAGACCGAAAAGGTTCCATTTATTTATATATTTAAAGTGAATTCAATTTGACTTTCTGGGACAACCCTCTAACAACCCATGTAGAACCTTTTTTCTTTATTGTCAACTCTTTCACATGTACAATATATACACACACACACACACACACACACACACAAAAAAGAATTGAAAATGTTGTTGTGATTAGAAGAATTAAAGGGTCTATGTAGAACCTAGAGTGTTTTCACTACACTAAATAAAGAGCCTTTAAATCATCTAAATAATCCCTTCAGAGTGTAAATGTCTGTAGAGTAAAACAAAGAACAAGTGCTCTTTAAAGAGGGTGAATAATTCCTTAATTAAAGAAGCATTTAGAAACTGCTTTTCTAAAAATGGGTATAAGGAAACCCTTATAGTTTGGGGAACTTGAGAAGGTTATACTGTATGCAGCAATCTACAACAAAAGCTTGCCTTCTTAGAAAAGGTTCTTCTGACCGAGAGCCACTTCAGAGAACTCTTTATTCACAGTTTTGCATCAGGGAAACCCCCTTGATGTATAGTCCTTGTGTTTTTTTTTTAAAGGGACCCCTTAATGATTGAATGTAGAACCTGAAAACAGCAGGGTTTCTCTTCTGGAATAGGTTCTTTAGAGAACTTGAACCATTATCTATCCAAAGGACTTTTTTGGCCACTGTTTCTATGAGGTTTTTTTTGGGAATAAATCCTCATAGCATCTATGTAGATCCCAAAGGTTGATTTTTTTTTTTTTTTTTTTTAGCAAAGTTAAGATAAAATCAGACAATCTGTTCAGACAAATCATTATCGAATCATTCTTTATAAAGTCATTGTGGTTAGGGGACGTAAAACCTACGTAAAACACTCCAAAAAAAAGGGTTTTCCATTTTCTAAAAGGAAGCAACTCATACAAACAACCTTTTAAGAACTCTTTATAAGAGATAAAATCTTTAGTGCACATTTGGTGTTGTTGGGGAAACACTTAAAGGTTCCATATAGGACGAGTCAACAAAGGGTTTGGGTTTTAGAAAAGGTTCTTTAACGAGAAAGCTCTTATTTTCTAAAAGGAAAAATGTGATTTTCTGTGTACTTGCATGCCGAGGTTAATTAATGTCGTAAATTTGAGTAGTAAAATCAAGTAGTAATGTTGTAAAATCAAGCCACGCCCACAAAACTCCATAAAAAGCATATCTCGGAGCTGAAAATGACCTACCATTTCCACCTTGTACAGGATGCCATTACTTTTGTCCTACTTGCCTTTTTTCCCCATAATTTATAGATTTGTTTTTGAACAATTACTGTTAACAGGACAACACACAGCTCTAGTGTGGAAGGAACCCAAGGAACACTTATTTAATGTCCTGTATAACTTACAGATGTGGTGAAACTTTGTATGACATCACCG